>NC_091332.1:29379616-29542116 GCF_038502225.1 Cherax quadricarinatus
TATGGGTCAGGGGTGACTATGGGTCAGGGGTGACTGTGGGTCAGTGGTGACTATAGGTCAGAGGTGACTATGGGTCAGTGGTGACTATGGGTCAGAGGTGACTGTAGGTCAGTGGTGACTGTGGGTCAGGGGTGACTATGGATCAGGCGTGACTATGGGCCAGGGGTGACTATGAGTCAGGGATGACTATGGGACAGGAGTGACTAGGGACCAGGGGTGACTATGGGTCAGGAGTGACTACGGATCAGGGGTGACTATGGGTCAAGGGTGACTATGGGTCAAGGGTGACTATGGGCCAGGGGTTGCTATGGGTGGGTCAGGGGTGACTATGGGCCCGGGGTGACTAAGGGTCAGGGGTGACTATGGATCATGGGTGGCTATGGGCCAGGGGTGACTATGGGTCAGGGGTGATTATGGGCCAGGGGTGACTATGGGCCAGGGGTGAGTATGGGACAGGGGTGACTATGGGACAGGGGTGAGTATGGGCCAGGGGTGACTATGAACCAGGGGTGACTATGGGTCAGGGGTGGCTCTGGATCAGGGGTGACTATGGATCATGGGTGACTATGGGCCAGGGGTGACTATGGGTCAGGGGTGACTATGGGCCAGGGGTGACTATGGGCCAGGGGTATGGGCCAGGGGTGACTATGAACCAGGGGTGACTATGGGTCAGGGGTGACTATTGGCCAGGGGTGACTGTGGGCCAGGGGTGACTATGGGCCAGGGGTGACTATGGGCCAGGGGTGACTATGGGCCAGGGGTAGCTATGGGTCAGGGGTAGCTATGGGTCAGGGGTGACTATGAGCCAGGGGTGACTATGGGCCCTGGGTGACTATGGGTCAGGGGAGACTATGGACCAGGGGTGACTATGGGCCAGGGGTGACTATGGGCCAGGGGTGACTATGGGCCAGGGGTAGCTATGGGTCAGAGGTGACTATGGGCCAGGGGTGACTATGGGTGAATGGTGACTATGGGCCAGGGGTGGCTATGGGCCAGGGGTGACTATGGGCCAGGGGTGACTATGAGCCAGGGGTGACTATGGGCCAGGGGTGACTATGGGTCAGGGCTGACTATGGACCAGGGGTGACTATGGGCCAGGGGTGACTATGGGCCAGGGGTGACTGTGGGCAAGGGGTGACAGTGGGCCAGGGGTGACTATGGGCCAGGGGTGACTATGGGCCAGGGGTGACTATGGGCCATGGGTGATTATGGGCCAGGGGTAACTATGGGCCAGTGGTGACTATGGGCCATGGTTGACTATGGGCCAGGGGTGACTATGGGCCAGGGGTGACTATGAACCAGGGGTGACTATGGGTCAGGGGTGACTATGGGCCAGGGGTGACTATGGGCCAGGGGTGACTATGGGCCAGGGGTGACTATGGGCCAGGGGTGACTATGGGCCAGGGGTGACTATGGGCCAGGGGTGACAAAGGGTCAGGGGTTACTATGGGCCATGGGTGACTATGGGTCAGGGGAGACTATGGACCAGGGGAGACTATGGGCCAGGGGTGACTATGGGCCAGGGGTGACTATGGGCAGGAGTGGGTGTAGAGCAGGAGTGGGTGTAGAGCAGGAGTGGGTGTAGAGCAGGAGTGGGTGTAGAGCAGGAGTGGGTGTAGAGCAGGAGTGGGTGGACAGCAAGAGTGGGTGTAGAGCGGGCGTGGGTGTAGCGCAGGAGCGGGTGTAGAGCAAGAGTGGGTGTACAGCAGGAGTGGGTGTAGAGCAGGAGTGGGTGTAGAGCAGGAGTTGGTGTACAGCAGGAGTGGGTGTAGAGCAGGAGTGGGTGTAGAGCAGGAGTTGGTGTACAGCAGGAGTGGGTGTAGAGCAGGAGTGGGTGTAGAGCAGGAGTGGGTGTAGAGCAGGAGTGGGTGTAGAGCAGGAGTGGGTGTAGAGCAGGAGTGGGTGTAGAGCAGGAGTGGGTGTAGAGCAGGAGTGGGTGTAGAGCAGGAGTGGGTGTAGAGCAGGAGTGGGTGGACAGCAAGAGTGGGTGTAGAGCGGGCGTGGGTGTAGCGCAGGAGCGGGTGTAGAGCAAGAATGGGTGTACAGCAGGAGTGGGTGTAGAGCAGGAGTGGGTGTAGAGCAGGAGTTGGTGTACAGCAGGAGTGGGTGTACAGCAGGAGTGGGTGTAGAGCAGGAGTTGGTGTAAAGCAGGAGTGGGTGTAGAGCAGGAGTGGGTGTAGAGCAGGAGTTGGTGTACAGCAGGAGTGGGTGCAGAGCAGGAGTGGGTGTAGAGCAGGAGTTGGTGTAGAGCAGGAGTGGGTGTAGAGCAGGAGTGGGTGTAGAGCAGAAGTGGGTGTAGAGCAGGAGTGGGTGTAGAGCAGGAGTGGGTGTAGAGCAGGAGTGGGTGTAGAGCAGGAGTGGGTGTAGAGCAGGAGTGGGTGTAGAGCAGGAGTGGGTGTAGAGCAGGAGTGGGTGTAGAGCAGGAGTGGGTGTAGAACAGGAGTGGGTGTAGAGCAAGAGTGGGTGGACAGCAACAGTGGGTGTAGAGCGAGCGTGGGTGTAGCGCAGGAGCGGGTGTAGAGCAAGAGTGGGTGTACAGCAGGAGTGGGTGTAGAGCAGGAGTGGGTGTAGAGCAGGAGTTGGTGTACAGCAGGAGTGGGTGTAGAGCAGGAGTGGGTGTAGAGCAGGAGTTGGTGTACAGCAGGAGTGGGTGTAGAGCAGGAGTAGGTGTAGAGCAGGAGTTGGTGTACAGCAGGAGTGGGTGCAGAGCAGGAGTGGGTGTAGAGCAGGAGTTGGTGTAGAGCAGGAGTGGGTGTAGAGTAGGAGTGGGTGTAGAGCAGGAGTGGGTGTAGAGCAGGAGTGGGTGTAGAGCAGGAGTGGGTGTAGAGCAGGAGTGGGTGTAGAGCAGGAGTGGGTGTAGAGCAGGAGTGGGTGGACAGCAAGAGTGGGTGTAGAGCGGGCGTGGGTGTAGCGCAGGAGCGGGTGTAGAGCAAGAGTGGGTGTACAGCAGGAGTGGGTGTAGAGCAGGAGTGTGTGTAGAGCAGGAGTGGGTGGACAGCAAGAGTGGGTGTAGAGCGGGCGTGGGTGTAGCGCAGGAGCGGGTGTAGAGCAAGAGTGGGTGTACAGCAGGAGTGGGTGTAGAGCAGGAGTGGGTGCAGAGCAGGAGTTGGCGTACAGCAGGAGTGGGTGTAGAGCAGGAGTGGGTGTAGAGCAGGAGTTGGTGTACAGCAGGAGTGGGTGTAGAGCAGGAGTGGGTGTACAGCAGGAGTTGGTGTACAGCAGGGGTGGGTGTACAGCAGGAGTGGGTGTAGAGAAGGAGTGAGTGTAGAGCAAGCGTGGGTGTAGAGCAGGAGTGGGTGTAGAGAAGGAGTGGGTGTAGAGCAGGAGTGGGTGTACAACAGGAGTGGGTGAACAGCAGGAGTGGGTGTCGAGCTGGAGTGAGTGAACAGCAGGAGTGCGTGTTGAGCAGGAGTGGGTGTGGAGCAGGAGTGGGTGTAAAGCAGGAGTTGGTGTACAGCAGGAGTGGGTGTAGAGCAGGAGTGGGTGTAGAGCAAGAGTTGGTGTACAGCAGGAGTGGGTGTAGAGCAGGAGTGGGTGTAGAGCAGGAGTTGGTGTACAGCAGGAGTGGGTGTACAGCAGGAGTGCGTGTACAGCAGGAGTGGATGTAGAGCAGGCGTGGGTGTACAGCAGGAGTGGGTGTACAGCAGGAGTGGATGTAGAGCAGGCGTGGGTGTAGAGCAGGAGTGGGTGTAGAGAACTAGTTGGTGTACAGCATGAGTGGGTGTACAGCAGGAGTGGGTGTACAACAGGAGTGGGTGAACAGCATGAGTGGGTGTACAGCAGGAGTGGGTGTACAACAGGGGTGGGTGTACAGCAGGAGTGGGTGTTGAGCAGGAGTGGGTGTAGAGCAGGAGTGGGTGTAGAGCAGGAGTTGGTGTACAGCAGGAGTGGGTGTACAGCAGGAGTGGGTGTAGAGCAGGATTGGGTGTAGAGCAGGCGTGGGTGTAGAGTAGGAGTGGGTGTAGAGAAGAAGTTGGTGTAGAGCAGTAGTGGGTGTACAGCTGGAGTGGGTGTACAACAGGAGTGGGTGAACAGCAGGAGTGGGTGTACAGCAGGAGTGGGTGTAGAGAATGAGTTGTTTCACAGCAGGAGTGGGTGTACAGCAGGAGTGGGTGTACAACAGGAGTGGGTGAACAGCAGGAGTGGGTGTACAGCAGGAGTGGGTGTACAACAGGAGTGGGTGAACAGCAGGAGTGGGTGTCGAGCAGGAGTGGGTGAACAGCAGGAGAGGGTGTTGAGCAGGAGTGGGTGAACAGCAGGAGTGGGTGTAGAGCAGGAGTGGGTGTAGAGCACGAGTGGGCGTAGAGCAGGAGTTGGTGTACAGCAGGAGTGAGTGTACAGCAGTAGTGGGTGTACAGCAGGAGTGGGTGTAGAGGAGGAATGGGTGTAGAGCAGGAGTGGGTGTAGAGCAGGAATTGGTGTACAGCAGGAATGGGTGTACAGCAGTAGTGTGTACAGCAGGAGTGGGTGTAGAGGAGGAGTGGGTGTAGAGCAGAAGTGGGTGTACAGCAGGAGTTGGTGTATAGCAGGAATGGGTGTACAGCAGGAGTGGATGTACAGCAGTGCTGGGTGTACAGCAGTAGTGGGTGTAAAGGAGAAGTGGGAGTAGAGCAGGAGTGGGTGTAGTGAAGGAGTTGGTGTTCAGCAGGAGTGGGTGTACAGCAGGAGTGGGTGCAGTACAGGAGTGGTTGAAGAGCAGTAGTGTGTGTAGAGCCGGTGTGGGTGTAGCGCAGGACTGGGTGTAGAGCTGGAGTTGGTGTAGAGCAAGAGTGGGCGTAGAGCAGGAGTGGGTGTACAGTAGGAGTGGGTGTACAACAGGAGTGGGTGTACAACAGGAGTGGGTGTACAGGAGTGAGTGTAGCACAGGAGTGAGTGTAGAGCAGGAGTGTGTGTAGAGCGGGAGTGGTTGTAGAGCAGGAGTGGGTGTAGAGCAGGAGTGGATGTAGAGCAGGAGTGGGTGTAGAGGAGTTGGTGTAAAACAGGAGTGGGTGTACAGCAGGAGTGGGTGTAGAGCAGGAATGGGTGTAGAGCAGGAGTGAGTGTAGAGCAGGAGTGGGTGTAGAGTAGGAGTGGGTGTAGAGCAGTAGTGGGTGTAGAGCAGGAGTGGGTATAGAACAGGAGTGGGTGTACAGCAGTAGTGGGTGTAGAGCAGGAATGGGTGTAGAGCAGGAGTGAGTGTAGAGCAGGAGTGGGTGTAGAATAGGAGTCTGTGCAGAGCATTAGTGGGTGTAGAGCAGGAGTGGGTGTAGAGCAAGAGTGGGTGTAGAGCAGGAGTGGATGTAGAACAGGAGTGGGTGTACAGCAGGAGTCGGTGTACAGCAGGAGTGAGTGTAGAGCAGGAGTGAGTGTAGAGCAGGAGTGGGTGTACAGCAGAAGTAGGTGGAAAGCAGGAGTGGGTGTAGAGCAAGGGTGAGTGTAGAGCAGGAGTAAGTGTAGAGCAGGAGTGGGTGAACAGCCCTAGTGGGTGTAGAGCAGGAGCGGGTGTAGAGCAAGAGTGGGTGTAGAGCAGGAGTGGGTGTACAGCAGGAGTGGGTGTACAGCATGAGTGGGTGTACAGCAGTAGTGGGTGTACTGCAGGAGTGGGTGTAGAGCATGAGTGGGTGAAGAGCAGGAGTGTAGAGCAGAAGTGTACAGCAGGAGTGAGTGTAGAGCAGTAGTGGGTGTAGAGCAGTAGTGGGTGTAGAGGAGGAGTGGGTGTAGAGCAGTAGTGGGTGTAGAGGAGGAGTGGGTTTAGAGCAGTAGTGGGTGTAGAGCAGGAGTGGGTGTAGAGCAGGAGTGGGTGTAGAGCAGTAGTGGGTGTAGAGGAGGAGTGGGCTTAGAGCAGTAGTGGGTGTAGAGCAGGAGTGGGTGTAGAGCAGGAGTGTGAGTAGAGGAGGAGTGGGTGTAGAGCTGTAGTGGTGTAGAGGAGGAGTGGGTGTAGTGCAGTAGTGGGTGTAGAGGAGGAGTGGGTGCAGAGCAGGATTGGGTGTAGAGGAGGAGTGGGTGTAGAGCAGCTGTGAGTATAGAACAGTAGTGGGTGTAGAGCAGTAGTGGGTGTAGAGGAGGAGTGGGTGTAGAGCAGGTGCGGGTGTAGAGCAGTAGTGGGTGTAGAGGAGGAGTGGGTGTTGAGCAGTAGTGGGTGTAGAGGAGGAGTGGGTGTAGAGCAGTAGTGGGTGTAGAGGAGGAGTGGGTGTAGAGCAGTAGTGGGTGTGGAGGAGGAGTGGGTGTAGAGCAGTAGTGGGTGTAGAGGAGGAGTGGGTGTAGAGCAGTAGTGGGTGTAGAGGAGGAGTGGGTGTAGTGCAGTAGTGGGTGTAGAGGAGGAGTGGGTGCAGAGCAGGAGTGGGTGTAGAGCAGTAGTGGGTGTAGAGGAGGTGTGGATGTAGAGCAGTAGTGGGTGCAGAGGAGTGGGTGCAGAGCTGGAGTGGGTGTAGCGCAGTAGTGGGTGTAGAGGAGGAGTGGATGTAGAGCAGTAGTGGGTGCAGAGGAGTGGGTGCAGAGCTGGAGTGGGTGTAGAGCAGTAGTGGGTGTAGAGGAATAGTGGGTGTAGAGGAGGAGTGAGTGTAGAGCAGTAATGTGTGTAGAGGAGGAGTGGGTGTAGAGCAGTAGTGGGTGTAGAGGAGTGGGTGTAGAGGGGGAGAGGGTGCAGAGCAGGAGTGGGTGTAGAGCAGGAGTGGGTGTAGAGGAGTGGGTGCAGAGCAGGAGTGGGTGTAGAGGAGTGGGTGTAGAGCAGGAGTGGGTGTAGAGGAGTGGGTGTAGAGGGGGAGAGGGTGCAGAGCAGGGGTGGGTGTAGAGGGTTGTGGAGGGAAATGGACCAACGGTTATTTATTATTATTGTTAACACATCCGCCGTCTGCCACCAAGGCAGGGTGACCCGAAAAAGAAATGCTTTCACCATCATTTACTACATCACTATCTTGCGAGAGTCGCCCTTACACTACAGTTATAAATCTGCAACATTAACACCCCTCCTTCAGAGTGCAGACACTGTACTTCCCATCTCCAAGACTCAAGTCCGGTCTGCCGGTTTCCCGGAATCCCTTCATAAATGTTACCTTGCTCACACTCCAACAGCACGTCAAGTCCTAAAAAACATTTGTCTCCATTTACTCCTATCTAACACCCTCACACATGCTGAAAGTCCAAGCCTCTCTCACACTAAACCTCCTTTATCCCCTCCCTCCAACCTTTCCTAGGCCGACCCTTACCCCTCCTTCCCTCCATTACAGATTTATACTCTCAAAGTCATTCCATTTCGTTCCCACCACTTTACATGTCCCAACCACCTCAATAGACCCTTCCCTCAGCCCAAATTTTGTACCTGCTGTTAAAAGCCGATACGGCCTCAGTTAGTTTCCGTAGTTAATTAAGGAAGTGACAGGCAGTTCGACGAGAGGTAAGAGGTAGATAGAGCTGAGAGAGGAGACTCATTGGTAGCTACCGAGATGGGAAGAGATGGAGATATTAGTGGTCTCCTGAGATGTAGTCTGTGAGTAGAGAAGGGTAGATAGAGTACTGGGAACTTTCCACTATTGTCGCAGATGCAGTAGTAGGCAAGGAATAAGAAACAACACCAGGAGTTAAAATTAAGCGTGAAGGAACAAGTTGATAGGGAGCCTTGGTGACTGTTGGAGTTGTGAGTATCAAGTCTGAGAAGAAGTATTGACGGCCCAGTTGTAGAGTGCTGTGTTGGTGGAGAAACATGTGACAAGGAAGATGACGACGTGGTAAGAACAGAAGACGACAAAGTAGTAGGAACCTTACTGATGAGGACTTTATGAGGGTTGAACACAGGGGTGATTGTGATAGAGGTTTGAAGTCTCTGTGGACGTCAGGTAGCCTCCCATGGAGACGGAGCAGAGTCACTGCAATAGTGAATGACAGGCCCTTTTCTTTTTCTCTGGGATGGTAATCTTGTTCATGTAAGAAAACTGGGCACCGGAGGGAACATGCAGGTTGTGCTTCTCCATAGGGCATGGAGTTGGTCACAGAATAGAATGTGATCTACTGCACCACAGACTGGGCATTCTGCTGGTGATGTGCATTATTTGCCTGGTTGGCCAAAGCACCAGCATTGTCTACAGGAAGTGTGAGTGGATGTCAGAGTTCCCATACCTGTCAGCGTTGTCCTGCCATATAAACCGAGGGTGGAAGGTTTTGGCATTTATGGGTAAGATTAACTCAAATTGTTCATGAAAATCCACATCACAGTATGTAAATTTTTGTTGGGTTATAGTGAGTACGATGAGGGCAGTAACAACTCTGAGGGAGGACTGTCTGTGTATTGCAACTGATGGGTTGTCGAAATGGGGAATACATGAAAGATTCTTAAGGCGCTCGTGGCTTAGTTGATAGCTTCCTCAGGTTACATACTGAGAGTCCGGGGATCGATCCCGGCACAGGTGAAACGCTGGGCATGTTTCCATACATCTGCTTCCCCTGATCACCTAGCAGTAAGTAGATACCTGGCTTTTGGACGACTGCTAAAGGTCGCATCCTGGGGAACAAGATTAACCTAAGTTCCCCGAAATGCTCTTCATAACCAGGAACTTTCTATATAGTATGTCATCTAGGTCAGTAATAGTTGTTTCAAGTATTTTGTATCGCTTGTTCGCGATTTTTGCATATTATTATTACATATGGGGCCAATACGCGTCCGACTTGAAGGCATTGAAGAACACGTTTGGACCAACATGCCTTCCCAGTTTACGAAGATCATGGTCAGTAAGGTAATCTGTACAGTAGCTGTTATACATTGGAGGGAAAAGAATTTCGTCCAAGATTTTTTTGGAAATATTTATCATAGGGGAAGAAGTTTCCCTGAAGCATGTTATAATAGGAGCAGAAGCAGTAGTTGTGATATTTACGGTGGATATGAGCAGGAAGGTGTCAGTTAGAGGGCCATAATCGTCTAGTATGTTTTGAGGTCATTTAGACGATGCCTTCGAGCCATTCTCTCCTGACTTATACATAGCATCGTGGGAAATATATACTGCATCGTGGGAAAAGCCAGACGCACGATAAAAGCAGAGCCCTGGTGCCAGTGCTGGTGTCAGGTTAGGGTACTGCAAAGATCAGGGGCTCAAGAGACAAAGTATATGACTGACTAATCATATACGAAGGTGAAGGAAAAAGTAGGACCTCTGAAATCTGGGAATGGACAGCTGACGGATAATGAACTGGAAATGTGTTCCTTATTTAATGACTATTTTTTGTCAGTTTTTACACAGGAAGATGTAAATGAGATTCCAGTAATTAACAATTATTTAGTTCCTGATGAATTTAAGTTAACTAATATTACTGTCACGAGGGACATGGTTATTAAACAGATAGACAAACTGAAACAAAATAAGTCCCCTGGACCCGATGAGTTGTTTTCAAGGGTACTTAAGGAATGCAAGATGGAGCTTAGTCAGCCATTAACGAGTGTATTCAATGCGTCCATCCTTACCAGTGTTGTGCCAGAGATGTGGAAGATGGCCAATGTGGTTCCTATATTCAAATCAGGGGATAAGTCCACTCCTTCAAATTACCGTCCAATAAGCCTGACTTCTATAGTGGGCAAGTTATTAGAATCAATTATAGCTGACATTGTGCAAGAAAGGTATAAAATACCGACAATATGAAAGTTAAGACACATGTGCAACATCTGGATATCTTTATTGTAGACGTTTCGCCATCCAGTGGCTTTATCAATACAGATTCTAGGACATAATAGGAAGACAGTAGAACTAAATACAAAAGATGAGGTAATCAGTCCCTCGGCCTTGGAGTTAGTGTTCACAGCATCGTGGTGGAGGAGAGTCTGGAGCAAAGGCAAGAAGACTGGCGTTTTTATAGGCGTCAGTGGAAGGGACGGGCAGCAGACGAGGGCAGTCACTGGTAGGCGGGATTCCCCAGTGGAAGTAGGTCCTTCCCAAAGAGATGGGTTAGTTGCAGCAGCCGTGAAGAAGGTCTTGTAGATGTCCTCTGAACCAAGATTCCATGATGTTGCAGTGTCTGACAAGTTGTGCAAGAAAGGTATAAAATACCGACAATATGAAAGTTAAGACACATGTGCAACATCTGGATATCTTTATTGTAGACGTTTCGCCATCCAGTGGCTTTATCAATACAGATTCTAGGACATAATAGGAAGACAGTAGAACTAAATACAAAAGATGAGGTAATCAGTCCCTCGGCCTTGGAGTTAGTGTTCACAGCATCGTGGTGGAGGAGAGTCTGGAGCAAAGGCAAGAAGACTGGCGTTTTTATAGGCGTCAGTGGAAGGGACGGGCAGCAGACGAGGGCAGTCACTGGTAGGCGGGATTCCCCAGTGGAAGTAGGTCCTTCCCAAAGAGATGGGTTAGTTGCAGCAGCCGTGAAGAAGGTCTTGTAGATGTCCTCTGAACCAAGATTCCATGATGTTGCAGTGTCTGACAAGTTGTGCAAGAAAGGTATAAAATACCGACAATATGAAAGTTAAGACACATGTGCAACATCTGGATATCTTTATTGTAGACGTTTCGCCATCCAGTGGCTTTATCAATACAGATTCTAGGACATAATAGGAAGACAGTAGAACTAAATACAAAAGATGAGGTAATCAGTCCCTCGGCCTTGGAGTTAGTGTTCACAGCATCGTGGTGGAGGAGAGTCTGGAGCAAAGGCAAGAAGACTGGCGTTTTTATAGGCGTCAGTGGAAGGGACGGGCAGCAGACGAGGGCAGTCACTGGTAGGCGGGATTCCCCAGTGGAAGTAGGTCCTTCCCAAAGAGATGGGTTAGTTGCAGCAGCCGTGAAGAAGGTCTTGTAGATGTCCTCTGAACCAAGATTCCATGATGTTGCAGTGTCTGACAAGTTGTGCAAGAAAGGTATAAAATACCGACAATATGAAAGTTAAGACACATGTGCAACATCTGGATATCTTTATTGTAGACGTTTCGCCCTCCAGTGGCTTTATCAATACAGATTCTAGGACATAATAGGAAGACAGTAGAACTAAATACAAAAGATGAGGTAATCAGTCCCTCGGCCTTGGAGTTAGTGTTCACAGCATCGTGGTGGAGGAGAGTCTGGAGCAAAGGCAAGAAGACTGGCGTTTTTATTTAGTTCTACTGTCTTCCTATTATGTCCTAGAATCTGTATTGATAAAGCCACTGGATGGCGAAACGTCTACAATAAAGATATCCAGATGTTGCACATGTGTCTTAACTTTCATATTGTCGGTATTTTATACCTTTCTTGCACAACTTGTCAGACACTGCAACATCATGGAATCTTGGTTCAGAGGACATCTACAAGACCTTCTTCACGGCTGCTGCAACTAACCCATCTCTTTGGGAAGGACCTACTTCCACTGGGGAATCCCGCCTACCAGTGACTGCCCTCGTCTGCTGCCCGTCCCTTCCACTGACGCCTATAAAAACGCCAGTCTTCTTGCCTTTGCTCCAGACTCTCCTCCACCACGATGCTGTGAACACTAACTCCAAGGCCGAGGGACTGATTACCTCATCTTTTGTATTTAGTTCTACTGTCTTCCTATTATGTCCTAGAATCTGTATTGATAAAGCCACTGGAGGGCGAAACGTCTACAATAAAGATATCCAGATGTTGCACATGTGTCTTAACTTTCATATTGTCGGTATTTTATACCTTTCTTGCACAACTTGTCAGACACTGCAACATCATGGAATCTTGGTTCAGAGGACATCTACAAGACCTTCTTCACGGCTGCTGCAACTAACCCATCTCTTTGGGAAGGACCTACTTCCACTGGGGAATCCCGCCTACCAGTGACTGCCCTCGTCTGCTGCCCGTCCCTTCCACTGACGCCTATAAAAACGCCAGTCTTCTTGCCTTTGCTCCAGACTCTCCTCCACCACGATGCTGTGAACACTAACTCCAAGGCCGAGGGACTGATTACCTCATCTTTTGTATTTAGTTCTACTGTCTTCCTATTATGTCCTAGAATCTGTATTGATAAAGCCACTGGATGGCGAAACATCTACAATAAAGATATCCAGATGTTGCACATGTGTCTTAACTTTCATAGCTGACATTATCAGAAGTCACCTTGAAGAGCATAACTTGATAAATGAATCTCAGCATGGATTCACGAGAGGTCGTTCCTGCCTGACAAACTTACTGACGTTCTTCAATAGAACATTTGAGGCAGTTGACAGTGATAAGGAATATGATATTGTTTATTTGGATTTTAGTAAAGCCTTCGACAGAGTACCTCACAAGAGACTCTTAAGAAAAGTGGCAGCTCATGGTATAGGAGGTAAAGTTCTAGCATGGATTGAGGCATGGCTTACCAATAGAAAGCAGAGAGTTACCATTAATGGAGTGAAATCTGAATGGGGATTAGTCACTAGTGGCGTTCCACAAGGATCAGTTTTAGGCCCTCTCTTGTTCATAATTTACATTAATGACCTTGATGAAGGGATTACTAGTGACATGAGTAAGTTTGCTGATGATACAAAGATAGGCCGTATAATTCACTCTGAGGAGGATATCAATGAACTCCAGGACGATTTGAACAAATTAATGTCTTGGTCTGAGAAATGGCAGATGAAGTTTAATGTGGATAAGTGTAAGGTACTTGCCCTTGGTAATGAAAATAACCCTCGAAGCTATAATCTAGGTGAAGTAGAGCTTGGTCATACAGAATGTGAAAAAGACTTGGGAGTCATGGTAAGCAGAAATCTTAAGCCAAGACAGCAGTGCCTCAGTGTGCGCAACAAGGCCAACAGATTACTTGGATTTATCTCAAGAAGTATAAGTAACAGAAGTCCAAAAGTTATTTTACAGCTCTATACATCACTAGTGAGGCCTCATTTAGATTATGCTGCTCAGTTTTGGTCCCCTTACTACAGGATGGACATAGACTCATTAGAGAACATACAGAGAAGAATGACTAAAATGATTTACTGTGTAAGGAACCTCCCGTATGAAGATAGACTTAAAGCCTTAAATCTCCACTCTCTGGAGAGGCGTAGAATGAGGGGAGATATCATTGAAGTGTATAAGTGGATGACGGGCATAAACAAGGGAGACATTAATAAAGTACTGAGGGTGTCGAACCAGGTAAGAACCAGGAATAATGGATTTAAGTTGGATAAATTTAGATTTAGAAAGGACATAGGTAAGTACTGGTTTTCTAACAGAGTTGTAGATGCGTGGAACAGTCTTCCCAGTGGGGTGATAGAGGCTAGGACCTTGGGTAGCTTTAAGAAGAGACTGGACAAATATATGAGTGGGAGGGGCTGGGTTTGATTGGTGTTGGGGGTGCGGGAGTTGTTTCTTGAGTAGCTTTAGGTAGAGATCGTTTTGATAAGGACCTGCCTCGTATGGGCCAGTAGGCCTTCTGCAGTGTTCCTACATTCTTATGTTCTTATGTTCTTATGTTGTTGTTTTTCCTTTTGTACAAAATGGGGGAGGGAGAGGAAGAGAGACAGATTCGAGGAAAAACAAAAAGAAACCATATATACACAGACCCACGATCACCCTCTGTTCAATTAGCAGTGCTGACGCTCTGTGGAAACTCTTCCTACCTTTCCCAACATACCAGGATCCCCAGAACACCAGGATGGCACCCGAAGAATCAGTTGAATCACGCTCAACCAATAATAATGGGATTATTATTATAATCAAAACCAATCGCTAAACCCACAAAGGTCATACAGCGCTGCTATAATAGTGGGAGATCAGGAACACCAGGAGTCTTACCCCTCTGGCTGCCACCACCGAATCCGAAGCCTCTGTCATCTGAGGATTTTGCGAGGCTATCCTCTGTGGACCAGAGGGCCGCCTAGCATGTCCCCAGACAATCCAGTTTCCATTTCACGAGAGCACCAACACCACCATTGAGGTCCACATCACAATGGAGGTGAAATCCATAAAGAAATCAGTTCCCCAATAACGAGACAAAATGGAGTGGAAAGGAGTAGAGTGTATTTAAATTCAGTCCAAGAAAGGAGGCAAACCACGGAACGTGTTCAAACCCCACCCGTTCCGTAATTTGTTTGCAATCGTGACATTACGATTTCGTAAATCAAGGAAGTAATCAATGTTTAATTGCTAGGATCAAGAGCCCCTCCGCCATGTGAATGAAATCCACCCCATTTAAAGGGAACCGGAATGCACAAAATAATAATACAATCAAATTAAGCGCAACACCTGAGAGGTTCACACAGCAAATCTTAATACCCAAGACACTGAAAAATGCCATCATTAATGGTTCTTCTCATTTACAAAGTTCTCATAATCCAATCATTATCTGGCTGTTGCCATTTGCCTCTGAAAATCCAAATTATATTCTATGACAATTATGCTTTAAGTTTTTAGCCGTTTCTAGCACTATACTGTGTTGTCTGACTGTGTCCTGCACACTGTGTTGTCTGACTGTGTCCTGCACACTGTGTTGTCTGACTGTGTCCTGAACACTGTGTTGTCTGACTGTGTCCTGCACACTGTGTTGTCTGACTGTGTCCTACACACTGAGTTCTTACCTCTCCTAGTGACCTACGTCTCACCTGTTGGCGCTATAAATAGGCTCCATCCTGTCACTTCATCTCCATATTGTTTCATTCTATGGAACAATGCTCTTCTCCAGACTGAGGGACTGACCACCACTGATTACATCGTCTTCAAGTATCTTCTGCTTCTATCAACTTTTCTGTACTCGACTGAAGAAGCCTACTGTGTAGGCGAAACGTTTCAAAATAAAGATACCTAACTGTTGCATATGTGTCTCACCTAACAACCTGTCGGTATTTTATACCATTTTAATGTTCAACCTGTCAGACACTGCAACACAAGGGTATCTTGGTACAGACCTACAATCAACTTTTACAACCTCTACTAGTGAGAACGGCTGGATTTGACAGGGACCTGACCTCCCAACATCTGAGTTCTTACCTCTCCTAGTGACCTACGTCTCACCTGTTGGCGCTATAAATAGGCTCCATCCTGTCACTTCATCTCCATATTGTTTCATTCTATGGAACAATGCTCTCCAGACTGAGGGACTGACCACCTCAAAACTTTAAGGGTGATGGACTGATTACATCGTCTTCAAGTATCTTCTGCTTCTATCAACTTTTCTGTACTCGACTGAAGAAGCCTACTGTGTAGGCGAAACGTTTCAAAATAAAGATACCTAACTGTTGCATATGTGTCTCACCTAACAACCTGTCGGTATTTTATACCATTTTAATGTTCAACCTACACACTGTGTTGTCTGGCTGTGTCCTACACACTGTGTTGTCTGACTGTGTCCTGCACACTGTGTTGTTTGACTGTGTCCTGAACACTGTGTTGTCTGACTGTGTCCTACACACTGTGTTGTCTGTGTCCTACACACTGTGTTGTCTGACTGTGTCCTGCACACTGTGTTGTCTGGCTGTGTCCTACACACTGTGTTATCTGACTGTGTCCTGCACACTGTTGTCTGACTGTGTCCTGCACACTGTGTTGTCTGGCTGTGTCCTGCACACTGTGTTGTCTGGCTGTATCCTGCACACTGTGTTGTCTGGCTGTGTCCTGCACACTGTGTTGTCTGACTGTGTCCTACACACTGTGTTGTCTGACTGTGTCCTGCACACTGTGTTGTCTGACTGTGTCCTGCACACTGTGATGTCTGGCTGTGTCCTGCACACTGTGTTATCTGACTGTGTCCTGCACACTGTGTTCTCTGGCTGTGTCCCGCACACTGTGTTGCCTGGCTGTGTCCTGCACACTGTGTTGTCTGACTGTGTCCTGCACACTGTGTTGCCTGACTGTGTCCTGCACACTGTGTTGTCTGACTGTGTCCTGCACACTGTTGGCTGGCTGTGTTCTGCACACTGTGTTGTCTGGCTGTGTCCTGCACACTGTGTTGTCTGGCTGTGTCCTGCACACTGTGTTGTCTGGCTGTGTCCTGCACACTGTGTTGCCTGGCTGTGTCCTGCACACTGTGTTGTCTGGCTGTGTCCTGCACACTGTGTTATCTGACTGTGTCCTGCACACTGTGTTCTCTGGCTGTGTCCCGCACACTGTGTTGCCTGGCTGTGTCCTGCACACTGTGTTGTCTGACTGTGTCCTGCACACTGTGTTGCCTGACTGTGTCCTGCACACTGTGTTGTCTGACTGTGTCCTGCACACTGTTGGCTGGCTGTGTTCTGCACACTGTGTTGTCTGGCTGTGTCCTGCACACTGTGTTGTCTGGCTGTGTCCTGCACACTGTGTTGTCTGGCTGTGTCCTGCACACTGTGTTGTCTGGCTGTGTCCTGCACACTGTGTTGTCTGGCTGTGTCCTGCACACTGTATTGTCTGGCTGTGTCCTGCACAATGTGTTGTCTGGCCGTATCCTGCACACTGTGTTGTCTGGCCGTGTCCTGCACACTGTGTTGTCTGGCTGTGTCCTGCACACTGTGTTGTCTGACTGTATCCTGCACACTGTGTTGTCTGATTGTGTCCTGCATACTGTGTTGTCTGACTGTGTCCTGCACACTGTGTTGTCTGGCTGTGTCCTGCACACTGTGCTGTATGACTGTGTCCTGCACACTGTGTTGTCTGGCTGTGTCCTGCACACTGTGTTGTCTGGCTGTGTCCTGCACACTGTGTTGTCTGGCTGTGTCCTGCACACTGTGTTGTCCGACTGTGTCCTGCACACTGTGTTGTCTGACTGTGTCCTGCACACTGTGTTGTCTGGCTGTGTCCTGCACACTGTGTTGTCTGATTGTGTTCTGCACACTGTGTTGTCTGGCTGTGTCCTGCACACTGTGTTGTCTGGCTGTGTCCTGCACACTGTGTTGTCTGGCTGTGTCCTGCACACTGTGTTGTCTGGCTGTGTCCTGCACACTGTGTTGTCTGAGTGTGTCCTGCACACTGTGTTGTCTGGCTGTGTCCTACACACTGTGTTGTCTGGCTGTGTCCTGCACACTGTGTTGTCTGACTGTGTCCTGCACACTGTGTTGCCTGGCTGTGTCCTGCACACTGTGTTGTCTGGCTGTGTCCCGCACATTGTGTTGCCTGGCTGTGTCCAGCACACTGTGTTGTCTGACTGTGTTCTGCACACTGTGTTGTCTGGCTGTGTCTTGCACACTGTGTTGTCTGGCTGTGTCCTGCACACTGTGTTGTCTGACTGTGTCCTGCACACTGTGTTGTCTGAGTGTGTCCTGCACACTGTGTTGTCTGGCTGTGTCCTACACACTGTGTTGTCTGGCTGTGTCCTGCACACTGTGTTATCTGACTGTGTCCTGCACACTGTGTTGTCTGACTGTGTCCTGCACACTGTGTTGTCTGACTGTGTCCTGCACACTGTGTTGTCTGACTGTGTCCTGCACACTGTGTTGTCTGACTGTGTCCTGCACACTGTGTTGTCTGACTGTGTCCTGCACACTGTGTTGTCTGGCTGTGTCCTACACACTGTGTTGTCTGGCTGTGTCCTGCACACTGTGTTGTCTGACTGTGTCCTGCACACTGTGTTGCCTGGCTGTGTCCTGCACACTGTGTTGTCTGACTGTGTCCTGCACACTGTGTTGCCTGGCTGTGTCCTGCACACTGTGTTGTCTGACTGTGTCCTGCACACTGTGTTGTCTGGCTGTGTCCTGCACACTGTGTTGTCTGACTGTGTTCTGCACACTGTGTTGTCTGGCTGTGTCCTGCACACTGTGTTGTCTGGCTGTGTCCTGCACACTGTGTTGTCTGACTGTGTCCTGCACAATGTGTTGTCTGAGTGTGTCCTGCACACTGTGTTGTCCGGCTGTGTCCTACACACTGTGTTGTCTGGCTGTGTCCTGCACACTGTGTTGTCTGACTGTGTCCTGCACACTGTGTTGCCTGGCTGTGTCCTACACACTGTGTTGTCTGACTGAGTCCTGCACACTGTGTTGCCTGGCTGTGTCATGCACACTGTGTTGTCTGGCTGTGTACCGCACACTGTGTTGCCTGGCTGTGTCCTGCACACTGTGTTGTCTGACTGTGTCCTGCACACTGTGTTGTCTGAATGTGTCCTGCACACTGTGCTGTCTGACTGTGTCCTGCACACTGTGTTGTCTGACTGTGTCCTGCACACTGTGTTGTCTGACTGTGTCCTGCACACTGTGTTGTCTGACTGTGTCCTGCACACTGTGTTGTCTGACTGTGTCCTGCACACTGTGTTGTCTGGCTGTGTCCTACACACTGTGTTGTCTGGCTGTGTCCTGCACACTGTGTTGTCTGACTGTGTCCTGCACACTGTGTTGCCTGGCTGTGTCCTGCACACTGTGTTGTCTGACTGTGTCCTGCACACTGTGTTGCCTGGCTGTGTCCTGCACACTGTGTTGTCTGACTGTGTCCTGCACACTGTGTTGTCTGGCTGTGTCCTGCACACTGTGTTGTCTGACTGTGTTCTGCACACTGTGTTGTCTGGCTGTGTCCTGCACACTGTGTTGTCTGGCTGTGTCCTGCACACTGTGTTGTCTGACTGTGTCCTGCACACTGTGCTGTCTGAGTGTGTCCTGCACACTGTGTTGTCTGGCTGTGTCCTACACACTGTGTTGTCTGGCTGTGTCCTGCACACTGTGTTGTCTGACTGTGTCCTGCACACTGTGTTGTCTGGCTGTGTCCTACACACTGTGTTGTCTGACTGTGTCCTGCACACTGTTGTCTGACTGTGTCCTGCACACTGTGTTGTCTGGCTGTGTCCTGCACACTGTGTTGTCTGGCTGTATTCTGCACACTGTGTTGTCTGGCTGTGTCCTGCACACTGTGTTGTCTGACTGTGTCCTACACACTGTGTTGTCTGACTGTGTCCTGCACACTGTGTTGTCTGGCTGTGTTCTGCACACTGCGTTGTCTGGCTGTGTCCTGCACACTGTGTTGCCTGGCTGTGTCCTGCACACTGTGTTGTCTGGCTGTGTCCTGCACACTGTGTTTTCTGGCTGTGTCCTGCACACTGTGTTGTCTGACTGTGTCCTACACACTGTGTTATCTGACTGTGTCCTGCACACTGTTGTCTGACTGTGTCCTGCACACTGTGTTGTCTGGCTGTGTCCTGCACACTGTGTTGTCTGGCTGTATCCTGCACACTGTGTTGTCTGGCTGTGTCCTGCACACTGTGTTGTCTGACTGTGTCCTACACACTGTGTTGTCTGACTGTGTCCTGCACACTGTGTTGTCTGGCTGTGTCCTGCACACTGTGATGTCTGGCTGTGTCCTGCACACTGTGTTATCTGACTGTGTCCTGCACACTGTGTTCTCGGGCTGTGTCCCGCACACTGTGTTGCCTGGCTGTGTCCTGCACACTGTGTTGTCTGACTGTGTCCTGCACACTGTGTTGCCTGACTGTGTCCTGCACACTGTGTTGTCTGACTGTGTCCTGCACACTGTTGGCTGGCTGTGTTCTGCACACTGTGTTGTCTGGCTGTGTCCTGCACACTGTGTTGTCTGGCTGTGTCCTGCACACTGTGTTGTCTGGCTGTGTCCTGCACACTGTGTTGTCTGGCTGTGTCCTGCACACTGTGTTGTCTGGCTGTGTCCTGCACACTGTATTGTCTGGCTGTGTCCTGCACACTGTGTTGTCTGGCCGTATCCTGCACACTGTGTTGTCTGGCTGTGTCCTGCACACTGTGTTGTCTGGCTGTGTCCTGCACACTGTGTTGTCTGACTGTATCCTGCACACTGTGTTGTCTGATTGTGTCCTGCATACTGTGTTGTCTGACTGTGTCCTGCACACTGTGTTGTCTGGCTGTGTCCTGCACACTGTGCTGTATGACTGTGTCCTGCACACTGTGTTGTCTGGCTGTGTCCTGCACACTGTGTTCTCTGGCTGTGTCCTGCACACTGTGTTGTCCGACTGTGTCCTGCACACTGTGTTGTCCGACTGTGTCCTGCACACTGTGTTGTCTGACTGTGTCCTGCACACTGTGTTGTCTGGCTGTGTCCTGCACACTGTATTGTCTGACTGTGTTCTGCACACTGTGTTGTCTGGCTGTGTCCTGCACACTGTGTTGTCCGGCTGTGTCCTGCACACTGTGTTGTCTGACTGTGTCCTGCACACTGTGTTGTCTGAGTGTGTCCTGCACACTGTGTTGTCTGGCTGTGTCCTACACACTGTGTTGTCTGGCTGTGTCCTGCACACTGTGTTGTCTGACTGTGTCCTGCACACTGTGTTGCCTGGCTGTGTCCTGCACACTGTGTTGTCTGGCTGTGTCCCGCACACTGTGTTGTCTGGCTGTGTCCCGCACATTGTGTTGCCTGGCTGTGTCCAGCACACTGTGTTGTCTGACTGTGTTCTGCACACTGTGTTGTCTGGCTGTGTCTTGCACACTGTGTTGTCTGGCTGTGTCCTGCACACTGTGTTGTCTGACTGTGTCCTGCACACTGTGTTGTCTGAGTGTGTCCTGCACACTGTGTTGTCTGGCTGTGTCCTACACACTGTGTTGTCTGGCTGTGTCCTGCACACTTTGTTATCTGACTGTGTCCTGCACACTGTGTTGCCTGGCTGTGTCCTGCACACTGTGTTGTCTGGCTGTGTCCCGCACACTGTGTTGCCTGGCTGTGTCCTGCACACTGTGTTGTCTGACTGTGTCCTTCACACTGTGTTGTCTGACTGTGTCCTGCACACTGTGCTGTCTGACTGTGTCCTGCACACTGTGTTGTCTGACTGTGTCCTGCACACTGTGTTGTCTGACTGTGTCCTGCACACTGTGTTGTCTGACTGTGTCCTGCACACTGTGTTGTCTGACTGTGTCCTGCACACTGTGTTGTCTGACTGTGTCCTGCACACTGTGTTGTCTGCCTGTGTCCTACACACTGTGTTGTCTGCCTGTGTCCTGCACACTGTGTTGTCTGACTGTGTCCTGCACACTGTGTTGCCTGGCTGTGTCCTGCACACTGTGTTGTCTGACTGTGTCCTGCACACTGTGTTGCCTGGCTGTGTCCTGCACACTGTGTTGTCTGACTGTGTCCTGCACACTGTGTTGTCTGGCTGTGTCCTGCACACTGTGTTGTCTGACTGTGTTCTGCACACTGTGTTGTCTGGCTGTGTCCTGCACACTGTGTTGTCTGGCTGTGTCCTGCACACTGTGTTGTCTGACTGTGTCCTGCACAATGTGTTGTCTGAGTGTGTCCTGCACACTGTGTTGTCCGGCTGTGTCCTACACACTGTGTTGTCTGGCTGTGTCCTGCACACTGTGTTGTCTGACTGTGTCCTGCACACTGTGTTGCCTGGCTGTGTTCTACACACTGTGTTGTCTGACTGAGTCCTGCACACTGTGTTGCCTGGCTGTGTCATGCACACTGTGTTGTCTGGCTGTGTACCGCACACTGTGTTGCCTGGCTGTGTCCTGCACACTGTGTTGTCTGACTGTGTCCTGCACACTGTGTTGTCTGAATGTGTCCTGCACACTGTGCTGTCTGACTGTGTCCTGCACACTGTGTTGTCTGACTGTGTCCTGCACACTGTGTTGTCTGACTGTGTCCTGCACACTGTGTTGTCTGACTGTGTCCTGCACACTGTGTTGTCTGACTGTGTCCTGCACACTGTGTTGTCTGGCTGTGTCCTACACACTGTGTTGTCTGGCTGTGTCCTGCACACTGTGTTGTCTGACTGTGTCCTGCACACTGTGTTGCCTGGCTGTGTCCTGCACACTGTGTTGCCTGACTGTGTCCTGCACTCTGTGTTGCC
The DNA here is from genome assembly GCF_038502225.1 of Cherax quadricarinatus. Classification (NCBI taxonomy): domain Eukaryota; kingdom Metazoa; phylum Arthropoda; class Malacostraca; order Decapoda; family Parastacidae; genus Cherax; species Cherax quadricarinatus. Next base: position 29,401,229 of record NC_091332.1, read on the forward strand.
TGGCTGTGTCCTGCACACTGTGTTGTCTGACTGTGTCCTGCACACTGTGTTGTCTGGCTGTGTCCTGCACACTGTGTTGTCTGACTGTGTTCTGCACACTGTGTTGTCTGGCTGTGTCCTGCACACTGTGTTGTCTGGCTGTGTCCTGCACACTGTGTTGTCTGGCTGTGTCCTGCACACTGTGTTGTGTGAGTGTGTCCTGCACACTGTGTTGTCTGGCTGTGTCCTACACACTGTGTTGTCTGGCTGTGTCCTGCACACTGTGTTGTCTGACTGTGTCCTGCACACTGTGTTGTCTGGCTGTGTCCTACACACTGTGTTGTCTGACTGTGTCCTGCACACCGTTGTCTGACTGTGTCCTGCACACTGTGTTGTCTGGCTGTGTCCTGCACACTGTGTTGTCTGGCTGCATTCTGCACACTGTGTTGTCTGGCTGTGTCCTGCACACTGTGTTGTCTGACTGTGTCCTACACACTGTGTTGTCTGACTGTGTCCTGCACACTGTGTTGTCTGGCTGTGTTCTGCACACTGCGTTGTCTGGCTGTGTCCTGCACACTGCGTTGCCTGGCTGTGTCCTGCACACTGTGTTGTCTGGCTGTGTCCTGCACACTGTGTTTTCTGGCTGTGTCCTGCACACTGTGTTGTCTGACTGTGTCCTGCACACTGTGTTGTCTGAGTGTGTCCTGCACACTGTGTTGTCTTGCTATGTCCTACACACTGTGTTGTCTGGCAGTGTCCTGCACACTGTGTTGTCTGACTGTGTCCTGCACACTGTGTTGCCTGGCTGTGTCCTGCACACTGTGTTGTCTGGCTGCATCCCGCACACTGTGTTGCCTGGCTGTGTCCTGCACACTGTGTTGTCTGACTGTGTCCTGCACACTGTGTTGTCTGACTGTGTCCTGCACACTGTGTTGTCTGACTGTGTCCTGCACACTGTGTTGTCTGACTGTGTCCTGCACACTGTTGTCTGGCTGTGTTCTGCACACTGTGTTGTCTGGCTGTGTCCTGCACACTGTGTTGTCTGGCTGTGTCCTGCACACTGTGTTGTCTGGCTGTGTCCTGCACACTGTGTTGTCTGGCTGTGTCCTGCACACTGTGTTGTCTGGCTGTGTCCTGCACACTGTGTTGTCTGGCTGTGTCCTGCACACTGTGTTGTCTGGCTGTGACCTGCACACTGTGTTGTCTGGCTGTCCTGCACACTGTGTTGTCTGACTGTGTCCTGCACACTGTGTTGTCTGACTGTGTCCTGCACACTGTGTTGTCTGACTGTGTCCTGCACACTGTTGTCTGGCTGTGTTCTGCACACTGTGTTGTCTGGCTGTGTCCTGCACACTGTGTTGTCTGGCTGTGTCCTGCACACTGTGTTGTCTGGCTGTGTCCTGCACACTGTGTTGTCTGGCTGTGTCCTGCACACTGTGTTGTCTGGCTGTGTCCTGCACACTGTGTTGTCTGGCTGTGTCCTGCACACTGTGTTGTCTGGCTGTGTCCTGCACACTGTGTTGTCTGGCTGTGTCCTGCACACTGTGTTGTCTGACTGTAGTCTGCACACTGTGTTGTCTGACTGTTTCCTGCATACTGTGTTGTCTGACTGTGTCCTGCACACTGTGTTGTCTGGCTGTGTCCTGCACACTGTGCTGTATGACTGTGTCCTGCACACTGAGTTGTCTGGCTGTGTCCTGCACACTGTGTTGTCTGGCTGTGTCCTGCACACTGTGTTGTCTGACTGTGTCCTGCACTCTGTGTTGTCTGACTGAGTCCTGCACACTGTGTTGTCTGGCTGTGTCATGCACACTGTGTTGTCTGACTGTGTGTTCTGCACACTGTGTTGTCTGGCTTTGTCCTGCACACTGTGTTGTCTGGCTGTGTCCTGCACACTGTGTTGTCTGACTGTGTCCTGCACACTGTGTTGTCTGAGTGTGTCCTGCACACTGTGTTGTCTGGCTGTGTCCTACACACTGTGTTGTCTGGCTGTGTCCTGCACACTGTGTTGTCTGACCGTGTCCTGCACACTGTGTTGCCTGGCTGTGTCCTGCACACTGTGTTGTCTGGCTGTGTCCCGCACACTGTGTTGCCTGGCTGTGTCCTGCACACTGTGTTGTCTGACTGTGTCCTGCACACTGTGTTGTCCGACTGTGTCCTGCACACTGTGTTGTCTGGCTGTGTCCTGCACACTGTGTTGTCTGACTGTGTCCTGCACACTGTGTTGTCTGACTGTGTCCTGCACACTGTGTTGTCTGACTGTGTCCTGCACACTGTGTTGTCTGACTGTGTCCTGCACACTGTGTTGTCTGACTGTGTCCTGCACACTGTTGTCTGGCTGTGTTCTGCACACTGTGTTGTCTGGCTGTGTCCTGCACACTGTGTTGTCTGGCTGTGTCCTGCACACTGTGTTGTCTGGCTGTGTCCTGCACACTGTGTTGTCTGGCTGTGTCCTGCACACTGTGTTGTCTGACTGTGTCCTGCACACTGTGTTGTCTGACTGTGTCCTGCACACTGTGTTGTCTGACTGTGTCCTGCACACTGTTGTCTGGCTGTATTCTGCACACTGTGTTGTCTGGCTGTGTCCTGCACACTGTGTTGTCTGGCTGTGTCCTGCACACTGTGTTGTCTGGCTGTGTCCTGCACACTGTGTTGTCTGGCTGTGTCCTGCACACTGTGTTGTCTGGCTGTGTCCTGCACACTGTGTTGTCTGGCTGTGTCCTGCACACTGTGTTGTCTGGCTGTGTCCTGCACACTGTGTTGTCTGGCTGTCCTGCACACTGTGTTGTCTGACTGTGTCCTGCACACTGTGTTGTCTGACTGTGTCCTGCACACTGTGTTGTCTGACTGTGTCCTGCACACTGTTGTCTGGCTGTGTCCTGCACACTGTGTTGTCTGGCTGTGTCCTGCACACTGTGTTGTCTGACTGTGTCCTGCACACTGTGTTGTCTGGCTGTGTCCTGCACACTGTGTTTTCTGGCTGTGTCCTGCACACTGTGTTGTCTGGCTGTGTCCTGCACACTGTGTTGTCTGGCTGTGTCCTGCACACTGTGTTGTCTGGCTGTGTCCTGCACACTGTGTTGTCTGGCTGTGTCCTGCACACTGTGTTGTCTGGCTGTGTCCTGCACACTGTGTTGTCTGACTGTTTCCTGCATACTGTGTTGTCTGACTGTGTCCTGCACACTGTGTTGTCTGGCTGTGTCCTGCACACTGTGCTGTATGACTGTGTCCTGCACACTGAGTTGTCTGGCTGTGTCCTGCACACTGTGTTGTCTGGCTGTGTCCTGCACACTGTGTTGTCTGACTGTGTCCTGCACTCTGTGTTGTCTGACTGTGTCCTGCACACTGTGTTGTCTGGCTGTGTCATGCACACTGTGTTGTCTGACTGTGTGTTCTGCACACTGTGTTGTCTGGCTTTGTCCTGCACACTGTGTTGTCTGGCTGTGTCCTGCACACTGTGTTGTCTGACTGTGTCCTGCACACTGTGTTGTCTGAGTGTGTCCTGCACACTGTGTTGTCTGGCTGTGTCCTACACACTGTGTTGTCTGGCTGTGTCCTGCACACTGTGTTGTCTGACCGTGTCCTGCACACTGTGTTGCCTGGCTGTCTCCTGCACACTGTGTTGTCTGGCTGTGTCCCGCACACTGTGTTCCCTGGCTGTGTCCTGCACACTGTGTTGTCTGACTGTGTCCTGCACACTGTGTTGTCTGACTGTGTCCTGCACACTGTGTTGTCTGGCTGTGTCCTGCACACTGTGTTGTCTGACTGTGTCCTGCACACTGTGTTGTCTGACTGTGTCCTGCACACTGTGTTGTCTGACTGTGTCCTGCACACTGTGTTGTCTGGCTGTGTCCTGAACACTGTGTTGTCTGGCTGTATCCTGCACACTGTGTTGTCTGGCTGTGTCCTGCACACTGTGTTGTCTGACTGTGTCCTGCACACTGTGTTGTCTGGCTGTGTCCTGCACACTGTGTTGTCTGACTGTTTTCTGCACACTGTGTTGTCTGGCTGTGTCCTGCACACTGTGTTGTCTGGCTGTGTCCTGCACACTGTGTTGTCTGGCTGTGTCCTGCACACTGTGTTGTCTGACTGTGTCCTGCACACTGTGTTGTCTGAGTGTGTCCTGCACACTGTGTTGTCTTGCTGAGTCCTACACACTGTGTTGTCTGGCTGTGTCCTGCACACTGTGTTGTCTGACTGTGTCCTGCACACTGTGTTGCCTGGCTGTGTCCTGCACATTGTGTTGTCTGGCTGTGTCCCGCACACTGTGTTGCCTGGCTGTGTCCTGCACACTGTGTTGTCTGACTGTGTCCTGCACACTGTGTTGTCTGGCTGTGTCCTGCACACTGTGTTGTCTGGCTGTGTCCTGCACACTGTGTTGTCTGTGTCCTGCACACTGTGTTGCCTGGCTGTGTCCTGCACACTGTGTTGTCTGGCTGTGTCCTGCACACTGTGTTGTCTGGCTGTGTCCTACACACTGTGTTGCCTGGCTGTGTCCTGCACACTGTGTTGTCTGGCTGTGTCCTGCACACTGTGTTGTCTGACTGTGTCCTGCACACTGTGTTGTCTGGCTGTGTCCTACACACTGTGTTGTCTGGCTGTGTCCTGCACACTGTGTTTCTGACTGTGTCCTGCACACTGTGTTGTCTGGCTGTGTCCTGCACACTGTGTTGTCTGGCTGTGTGCTGCACACTGTGTTGTCTGTGTCCTGCACACTGTGTTTCCTGGCTGTGTCGTGCACACTGTGTTGTCTGACTGTGTCCTACACACTGTGTTGCCTGGCTGTGTCCTGCACACTGTGTTGTCTGACTGTGTCCTACACACTGTGTTGCCTGGCTGTGTCCTGCACACTGTGTTGTCTGGCTGTGTCCTGCACACTGTGTTGTCTGGCTGTGTCCTACACACTGTGTTGCCTGACTGTGTCCTGCACACTGTGTTGTCTGGCTGTGTCCTGCACACTGTGTTGTCTGGCTGTGTCCTACACACTGTGTTGCCTGGCTGTGTCCTGCACACTGTGTTGTCTGACTGTGTCCTGCACACTGTGTTGTCTGGCTGTGTCCTACACACTGTGTTGCCTGGCTGTGTCCTGCACACTGTGTTGTCTGACTGTGTCCTGCACACTGTGTTGTCTGGCTGTGTCCTACACACTGTGTTGCCTGGCTGTGTCCTGCACACTGTGCTCCCTCAAAACACTATCCTCCCATACCTAAGAAATTGAAATTTACCGTCCCTGAGCTTCGCGTTACTCTCGTCTGCCCATTGGAATGACTCCTGACATACTTAGTGTTTTATCATCTGCTGAAGTGATTTTTATATTATGAATATTATTAATATTACAGTCCCGGGGAGTGCTAAACTTATTATTATTATTATTATTATTATTATTATTATTATTATTATTATTATTTTTATTATTATTATTATTATTATTCCAAAGCGTAAGAATCATATAGCTCCTGGGAAAATGGGAGGATTCAAGTAAGAATTCAATAGTAATTCCTTGGATCAAGGGCCCATCACTGGCATCAAGGATCCTCCATTGATGGGTAATTTGGTATAGTCAGTCTCGTCCTCTTATTAGACATGATTAATGTGATGTAATAAACCTTGGTAACTGATACCAACAAACTCGTTTAACTTTACAAGTGAGTAAACACTGGGACCTGATCACTGGGACCTGATCACTGGGACCTGATCACTGGGACCTGATCACTGGGACCTCGATCACTGGGACCTGATCACTGGGACCTGATCACTGGGACCTCGATCACTGGGACCTCGATCACTGGGACCTCGATCACTGGGACCTCGATCACTGGGACCTCGATCACTGGGTCCTCGATCACTGGGGCCTGATCACTGGGACCTGATCACTGGGACTTCGATCACTGAGACCTGAATCACTGGGACCTCGATCACTGGGTCCTCGATCACTGGGACCTGATCACTGAGACCTCGATCACTGGGACCTCGATCACTGAGACCTCGATCACTGGGACCTCGATCACTGAGACCTCGATCACTGAGACCTCGATCACTGGGACCTCGATCACTGGGACCTCGATCACTGGGACCTCGATCACTGAGACCTCGATCACTGAGACCTCGATCACTGGGACCTCGATCACTGGGACCTCGATCACTGGGACCTCGATCACTGGGACCTGATCACTGGGACCTCGATCACTGAGACCTCGATCACTGGGACCTCGATCACTGGGACCTCGATCACTGGGACCTCGATCACTGGGACCTCGATCACTGGGACCTCGATCACTGGGACCTCGATCACTGGGACCTCGATCACTGAGACCTCGATCACTGGGACCTCGATCACTGGGACCTCGATCACTGAGACCTCGATCACTGGGACCTCGATCACTGAGACCTCGATCACTGGGACCTCGATCACTGGGACCTCGATCACTGGGACCTCGATCACTGGGACCTCAATCACTGGGACCTCAATCACTGCGACCTCAATCACTGGGACCTCAATCACTGGGACCTCGATCACTGGGACCTCGATCACTGGGACCTCAATCACTGGGACCTCAATCACTGGGACCTCAATCACTGGGACCTCGATCACTGAGACCTCGATCACTGGGACCTCAATCACTGCGACCTCAATCACTGGGACCTCAATCACTGGGACCTCGATCACTAGGACCTCGATCACTGGGACCTCAATCACTGGGACCTCAATCACTGGGACCTCAATCACTGGGACCTCGATCACTGAGACCTCGATCACTGGGACCTCGATCACTGGGACCTCAATCACTGGGACCTCAATCACTGGGACCTCAATCACTGGGACCTCGATCACTAGGACCTCGATCACTGGGACCTCAATCACTGGGACCTCAATCACTGGGACCTCAATCACTGGGACCTCGATCACTAGGACCTCGATCACTGGGACCTCAATCACTGGGACCTCAATCACTGCGACCTCGATCACTGGGACCTCGATCACTGGCCCCAGGACCGAAACGCTTTCTAATGTCATAGTGTTGCTCACGTGTCTTGTTAAGCCATGATTAAGGTGCTAGGACCGTCCCTTGGGGTACAGACCTTCGTACTTTTCTGACCAGGACTATTTTATTAACCACAACTTACTTGTACATGGGTAGTAGTGTGATATTACTAAGTATCGGTTTGCATTTATTCTTAATAATAACAATAATAAAAAAATTTAATAAAAATAATAATAATAATAATAATAATAATAATAATAATAATAATAATAATAATAATAATAATAATAATAATAATAATAATAAGCACTAACTCCGATAGGTCATACAGTGGTAGGGATGTGTGAAAGGAGTAGTGTGCAAAGGTGACTAGGGAGTGGAGGGTAGGGGTTAATTCAGGGTGCAAAGGTGACGAGGGAGTGGAGGGTAGGGGTTAATTCAGGGTGCAAAGGTGACTAGGGAGTGGAGGGTAGGGGTTAATTCAGGGTGCAAAGGTGACGAGGGAGTGGAGGGTAGGGGTTAATTCAGGGTGCAAAGGTGACGAGGGAGTGGAGGGTAGGGGTTAATTCAGGGTGCAAAGGTGACTAGGGAGTGGAGGGTAGGGGTTAATTCAGGGTGCAAAGGTGACGAGGGAGTGGAGGGTAGGGGTTAATTCAGGGTGCAAAGGTGACGAGGGAGTGAAGGGTAGGGGTTAATTCAGGGTGCAAAGGTGACTAGAGAGTGGAGGGTAGGGGTTAATTCAGGGTGCAAAGGTGACTAGAGAGTGGAGGGTAGGGGTTAATTCAGGGTGCAAACGTGACGAGGGAGTGGAGGGTAGGGGTTAATTCAGGGTGCAAAGGTGACGAGGGAGTGAAGGGTAGGGGTTAATTCAGGGTGCAAAGGTGACTAGAGAGTGGAGGGTAGGGGTTAATTCAGGGTGCAAAGGTGACGAGGGAGTGGAGGGTAGGGGTTAATTCAGGGTGCAAAGGTGACTAGGGAGTGGAGGGTAGGGGTTAATTCAGGGTGCAAAGGTGACGAGGGAGTGGAGGGTAGGGGTTAATTCAGGGTGCAAAGGTGACTATGGAGTGGAGGGTAGGGGTTAATTCAGGGTGCAAAGGTGACTAGGGAGTGGAGGGTAGGGGTTAATTCAGGGTGCAAAGGTGACTAGGGAGTGGAGGGTAGGGGTTAATTCAGGGTGCAAAGGTGACTAGGGAGTGGAGGGTAGGGGTTAATTCAGGGTGCAAAGGTGACTAGGGAGTGAAGGGTAGGGGTTAATTCAGGGTACAAAGGTGACTAGGGAGTGGAGGGTAGGGGTTAATTCAGGGTGCAAAGGTGACTAGGGAGTGGAGGGTAGGGGTTAATTCAGGGTGCAAAGGTGACTAGGGAGTGCAGGGTAGGGGTTAATTCAGGGTGCAAAGGTAACTAGGTAGTGGAGGGTAGTGGTTAATTCAGGGTGCAAAGGTGATGAGGGAGTGGAGAGTAGGGGTTAATTCAGGGTGCAAAGGTGGCGAGGGAGTGGAGGGTAGGGGTTAATTCAGGGTGAAAAGGTGACGAGGGAGTGGAGGGTAGGGGTTAATTCAGGGTGCAAAGGTGACGAGGGAGTGGAGGGTAGGGGTTAATTCAGGGTGCAAAGGTGACGAGGGAGTGGAGGGTAGGGGTTAATTCAGGGTGCAAAGGTGACGGGGGAGTGGAGGGTAGGGGTTAATTCAGGGTGCAAATGTGACGAGGGAGTGGAGGGTAGGGGTTAATTCAGGGTGCAAAGGTGACGAGAGAGTGGAGGGTACGGGTTAATTCAGGGTGCAAAGGAGACGAGGGAGTGGAGGGTAGGGGTTAATTCAGGGTGCAAAGGTGACGAGGGAGTGGAGGGTAGGGGTTAATTCAGGGTGCAAAGGTGACGGGGGAGTGGAGGGTAGGGGTTAATTCAGGGTGCAAAGGTGACGGGGGAGTGGAGGGTAGGGGTTAATTCAGGGTGCAAAGGTGACGAGGGAGTGGAGGGTAGGGGAAAAGGTGACTGATTAATTCAGGGTGCAAAGGTGACGAGGGAGTGGAGGGTAGGGGTTAATTCAGGGTGCAAATGTGACGAGGGAGTGGATGGTAGGGGTTAATTCAGGGTGCAAAGGTGACGGGGGAGTGGAGGGTAGGGGTTAATTCAGGGTGGAAAGGTGACGGGGGAGTGGAGGGTAGGGGTTAATTCAGGGTGCAAAGGTGACGGGGGAGTGGAGGGTAGGGGTTAATTCAGGGTGCAAAGGTGACGGGGGAGTGGAGGGTAGGGGTTAATTCAGGGTGCAAAGGTGACGAGGGAGTGGAGGGTAGTGGTTAATTCAGGGTGCAAAGGTGACGGGGGAGTGGAGGGTAGGGGTTAATTCAGGGTGCAAAGGTGACGAGGGAGTGGAGGGTAGGGGTTAATTCAGGGTGCAAAGGTGACGAGGGAGTGGAGGGTAGGGGTTAATTCAGGGTGCAAAGGTGACGGGGGAGTGGAGGGAAGGGGTTAATTAAGGGTGCAAAGGTGACGGGGGAGTGGAGGGTAGGGATTAATTCAGGGTGCAAAGGTGACGGGGGAGTGGAGGGTAGGGGTTAATTCAGGGTGCAAAGCTGACGAGGGAGTGGAGGGTAGGGGTTAATTCAGGGTGCAAAGGTGACGATGGAGTGGAGGGTAGGGGTTAATTCAGGGTGCAAAGGTGACGAGGGAGTGGATGGTAGGGGTTAATTCAGGGTGCAAAGGTGACGGGGGAGTGGAGGGTAGGGGTTAATTCAGGGTGCAAAGGTGACGAGGGAGTGGAGGGTAGGGGTTAATTCAGGGTGCAAAGGTGACGAGGGAGTGGAGGGTAGGGGATAATTCAGGGTGCAAATGTGACGGGGGAGTGGAGGGTAGGGGTTAATTCAGGGTGCAAAGGTGACGGGGGAGTGGAGGGTAGGGGTTAATTCAGGATGCAAAGGTGACGGGGGAGTGGAGGGTAGGGGTTAATTCAGGGTGCAAAGGTGACGAGGGAGTGGAGGGTAGGGGTTAATTCAGGGTGCAAAGGTGACGAGGGAGTGGATGGTAGGGGTTAATTCAGGGTGCAAAGGTGACGGGGGAGTGGAGGGTAGGGGTTAATTCAGGGTGCAAAGGTGACGAGGGAGTGGAGGGTAGGGGTTAATTCAGGGTGCAAAGGTGACGAGGGAGTGGAGGGTAGGGGTTAATTCAGGGTGCAAAGGTGACGGGGGAGTGGAGGGTAGGGGTTAATTCAGGGTGCAAAGGTGACGGGGGAGTGGAGGGTAGGGGTTAATTCAGGGTGCAAAGGTGACGGGGGAGTGGAGGGTAGGGGTTAATTCAGGGTGCAAAGGTGACGAGGGAGTGGAGGGTAGGGGTTAATTCAGGGTGCAAAGGTGACGAGGGAGTGGAGGGTAGGGGTTAATTCAGGGTGCAAAGGTGGCGGGGGAGTGGAGGGAAGGGGTTAATTCAGGGTGCAAAGGTGACGGGGGAGTGGAGGGTAGGGATTAATTCAGGGTGCAAAGGTGATGGGGGAGTGGAGGGTAGGGGTTAATTCAGGGTGCAAAGCTGACGAGGGAGTGGAGGGTAGGGGTTAATTCAGGGTGCAAAGGTGACGAGGGAGTGGAGGGTAGGGGTTAATTCAGGGTGCAAAGGTGACGAGGGAGTGGATGGTAGGGGTTAATTCAGGGTGCAAAGGTGACGGGGGAGTGGAGGGTAGGGGTTAATTCAGGGTGCAAAGGTGACGAGGGAGTGGAAGGTAGGGGTTAATTCAGGGTGCAAAGGTGACGGGGGAGTTGAGGGTAGGGGTTAATTCAGGGTGCAAAGGTGACGGGGGAGTGGAGGGTAGAGGTTAATTCAGGGTGCAAAGGTGACGGGGGAGTGGAGGGTAGAGGTTAATTCAGGGTGCAAAGGTGACGGGGGAGTGGAGGGTAGAGGTTAATTCAGGGTGCAAAGGTGACGGGGGAGTGGAGGGTAGAGGTTAATTCAGGGTGCAAAGGTGACGGGGGAGTGGAGGGTAGAGGTTAATTCAGGGTGCAAAGGTGACGGGGGAGTGGAGGGTAGAGGTTAATTCAGGGTGCAAAGATGACGGGGGAGTGGAGGGTAGAGGTTAATTCAGGGTGCAAAGATGACGGGGGAGTGGAGGGTAGAGGTTAATTCAGGGTGCAAAGGTGACGAGGGAGTGGAGGGTAGGGGTTAATTCAGGGTGCAAAGGTGACGGGGGAGTGGAGGGTAGAGGTTAATTCAGGGTGCAAAGGTGACGGGGGAGTGGAGGGTAGAGGTTAATTCAGGGTGCAAAGGTGACGGGGGAGTGGAGGGTAGAGGTTAATTCAGGGTGCAAAGATGACGGGGGAGTGGAGGGTAGAGGTTAATTCAGGGTGCAAAGGTGACGGGGGAGTGGAGGGTAGAGGTTAATTCAGGGTGCAAAGGTGACGAGGGAGTGGAGGGTAGGGGTTAATTCAGGGTGCAAAGGTGACGGGGGAGTGGAGGGTAGCGGTTAATTCAGGGTGAAAAGATGACGGGGGAGTGGAGGGTAGGGGTTAATTCAGGGTGCAAAGGTGACGAGGGAGTGGAGGGTAGGGGTTAATTCAGGGTGCAAAGGTGACGGGGGAGTGGAGGGTAGGGTTTAATTCAGGGTGCAAAGATGACGAGGGAGTGGAGGGTAGGGGTTAATTCAGGGTGCAAAGATGACGAGGGAGTGGAGGGTAGAGGTTAATTCAGGGTGCAAAGATGACGAGGGAGTGGAGGGTAGGGGTTAATTCAAGATGCAAAAATGACGAGGGAGTGGAGGGTAGGGGTTAATTCAGGGTGCAAAGATGACGAGGGAGTGGAGGGTAGGGGTTAATTCAGGGTGCAAAGGTGACGAGGGAGTGGAGGGTAGGGGTTAATTCAGGGTGCAAAGATGACGAGGGAGTGGAGGGTAGAGGTTAATTCAGGGTGCAAAGATGACGAGGGAGTGGAGGGTAGGGGTTAATTCAGGGTGCAAAGATAACGAGGGAGTGGAGGGTAGGGGTTAATTCAGGGTGCAAAGATGACGAGGGAGTGGAGGGTAGGGGTTAATTCAGGGTGCAAAGATGACGAGGGAGTGAAGGGTAGGGGTTAATTCAGGGTGCAAAGATGACGAGGGAGTGGAGGGTAGGGGTTAATTCAGGTTGCAAAGGTGACGAGGGAGTGGAGGGTAGGGGTTAATTCAGGGTGCAAAGGTGACGAGGGAGTGGAGGGTAGGGGTTAATTCGGGACGAGGAAGAGAGTAAAAGGAAAAAGAAAAATCATATTATTATTATAATCAAAAAGAAGCGCTAAGCCACAAGGACTATACAGCAGAAAAATCATAAATTGTGCAATAAGTCAGCTTCAGTTAAAAAGTCAAAGAGAGAGAGAGAGTTTGCATCAAAGGTGAGACCTTGGCCAAAAATATCACTAAGAGTTGGGATGTTGGAGGTTAATTCTGCGTGCCTGCTGATAGGCTGGACAATCGATTAAGATATGTTGATGTGACAGTGCAACACAGAGGTCGTTGCAGAGCGGTGTTGGACGTTTTTCCATGAGGTGTCCATGAGTGAGGCGCGTGTGGCTGATACGTACATGGGAGAGTGCAGTCTCCCAGACATGACAGCAGTGGGTAGATGATGGCCAGAAACCTAAACGTGGTTGGACAGAAAACAGTTTTTTTACAGACTAACTTGGACCACTGTTGTTGCCATTGATTGCAGAGACATCACTGTAAAAGAATCAAAGTAAATTGGGAAATCAAGAACAGGTAAACAAGCAGCTGAGTCTGCTTGTTTATTACCACAGACATCAGAGTGTCTAGATACCAGGCAAAAACCGATGTTTTAGCGTTTTCTAGAAATGCAACATAACCAAAGGGATTACTGTAGTTCGAGAGCATTGTTTACTTACATTGTGATGATCAGAGCAGCACTGGATTAGCTTGGTTACCACTCTGCACATTCTATGTAAATTTGCTTTATTTATTAAGGTATAAAACTACAGTGAATGTTCAGCGAAGATTATATTATAAAGTTGTTAACTAAAAGGACACCGATGAAGCTAATGTGACATTTTATTGTGGCAACGTTTCGCTCTCCAGGAGCTTTGTCAAGCCGTTACAAACAATACATGGACACAGACGGTGCATATAGGCTCAGAGTGAGGTGTAATACTTGTGGTAGTAGTAGTAATACACTACTATTACTACTACTACTACTACTACTAACATTATACCTCACTCTGAGCCTATATATACCCTCTGTGTCCATGTATTTTTTGTAACGGCTTGACAAAGCTCCTGGAGAGCGAAACGTTGCCACAATAAAATGTCACATTAGTTGCACTTGTGTCCTTTTACCTAACATATTGTTGGTAATTCTACCAATATTAATAATATTATAAAGTTTCTTTACTTTTAAATTTTTTTTTTAGCTCACCAGGTTGGGTGTCCTGAACAAGAAATACTCAATCAGTCACCATCTTGCCAGAGGTGTGTAGATACTACATTTCAGAAGTCCCTCCAAACTGCAATATTCCCACCCCTAATTCTGACTGAAGTCACTGTAATACCCACCCCTAGGACTCAAGTCTGGCTGACCAGGTTCCCTGAATTCCTTCGTAAATGTTATCTTGCTCACACTCCAACAGCACGTCAAGTCATATAAATCACTTGCCTCCACTCACACATGTCTGCTGGATATCCAGACTCCATGCAAACAAAACCTCCTTTACTTCATCATTCGAACCTTTTCTAGGACGACCCCTACCCCAACTTCCACTACAGATTTATACACTCTCCAAGTCATCCTGTTTTGCTCCATCTTCTCTAAATATCCAAACCACCTCAACAACCCCCTGCTCAGCCCTCTGTATATTACTTTTAGTAACACAGTACTTCCTTCTAATCTCTGAACTACGAATTCTCTGCATAATATTTACACTACACATTGCCCTCAGACACGACATTTTCACTGCCTCCAGCCTTCTCCTCGCTGCGGTATTCACAACCTATGTTTCACGCTCATGACTCACGAAATCGTAATGACACGATTGCAAACAAACCATACCACAGGTGGGGATTGAACTCGCGGTTAGTGAGTTGTAAAACTCCAGACCTATGCATTATCCACTGGGCCAGCTGGCTACAATAAGATTCATCCAGCTAGGTGTATTTATACACCATAGAACATAAGAACATAAGAACGAAGGAACACTGCAGAAGGCCTACTGGCCCATGCGAGGCAGGTCCAAGTCTCCTACCGGCTTAAGCCAATGCACCCAACCTAGTCAGGTCAGGTCACATTGACTTAAGGGAGGAACACGGCAACCGACCTGGTAGCACAAGCTATCAGGTCCAACTCACACCCACCCACATCTACTCATGTATTTATCCAACCTATTTTTAAAGCTACACAACGTTCTGGCCTCTATAACGGTACTTGGGAGTTTGTTCCACTCATCCACAACTCTATTACCAAACCAGTACTTTCCTATATCCTTCCTGAATCTGAATTTTTCCAACTTAAAACCATTGCTGCGAGTCCTGTCTAGGCTAGATATTTTCAGCACACTATTTACATCCCCTTTATTTATTCCTGTCTTCCATTTATACACCTCAATCATATCCCCCCTAATTCTACGTCTTTCTAGAGAGTGCAGTTTCAGGAAGGATAACATATTGTAGCCAGCTGGTCCAGTGGCTAATGTGTCGGTATGGAGTTTTACAACTCAATAACTGCGAGTACAAACCCTGCCCGTGATATGGTTTTTCTTTCACACTCATGTAAGTGTTAGTACTACTATACTCTCCTACATTCCCCTCTTTGCCTCCATGGATAATGTTTTTTGTCTCCACAGTTGCCTCAATTAATTCTATGGTTCACTTCTTTCATAGATCCGCCCACCGTCAAGTCCACTCCCAAATATCTGAGCGCATTCACTTCCTCAATTCTCCCTCCTTCCAATTTGATATCTAATCTTTCATTACCTAAATTTTTTGTTGCCCTTATCAACTTGCTCTTTCCTATATCCACTTCCAATTTCCCTCTTTTACATACTCTTCCAAATTCGTTCACCGGCCTTTGCAACTTCTCTTCAGAATCTTCCAAAGCACAGTGTCATCGGCAAAAAACAACTGTAAATCTCACTTTGTATTAGATTCTACATATTTTAATCCCACACCTCTCCCCAACACCATAGACCTCTTTTACAACTCCATCTACAAATATGTTAAGCAACCATGGTGACATTACGTATTCATGGCTAAGACCTACTTTTACAGGAATATAATCTCCCTCTCTTCTACATACCTGAACCTCACTATCCTCCTAAAAACTCTTAAATGCTTCAAGTAACCTACCACCTATTCCATACATTAGCAACATCTACCACATCGTTCTTCTATCCATCCTATGATATTCTTTTCTAAATACACAAGTACGACGAGAACCTCTTTACCTTTATCTTAATATTGATCACTTATGCATTTCAATATAAACACACCTCCTAACCTTTCTAAAATCTCCTTGTTCATCTGCGATCTTGCTCTCCATCTTACTCCTAATTCTTTCAATAATAACTCTGCAGATGAATGGTTCAGAGAACCGACATGTTGATAAATTAGACACATGTGCAACTCTTGGGTATGTTTATTGAGGAAACGTTTCGCCACACAGTGGCTTCATCAGTCCATACATAGGAGAAACTTGAAGAACAGGAGGAGAATGAGGTAATCAGTCCCTCAGCCTTGAGTCGATGTGGTCAGTCCATCAATCTTGAATAGAATACGGCATATGAGCGGAGAAGCAGATTATAAACCGTAGGCAGGTGAGGTGCAGCAGTTGTAGGTGGTGTTACATCGTATTCTATTCAAGATTGATGGACTGACCACATTAACTCAAGGTTGAGGGACTGATTACCTCATTCTCCTCCTGTTCTTCACGATTCTCCTGTGTATGGACTGATGAAGCCACTGTGTGGCGAAACGTTTCCTCAATAAAGATATCCAAGAGTTGCACATGTGTCTATTTTATCAACATGTCGGTTCTCTGAACCATTCATCTACAATCCTGTCAGACATTGCAGCTTTTTGGGATCTTAATACTTGGGAATTCTTCGCTTGCCTAACCTTCGGGCACGACCTACTTCCACATTGAACAAATGTGACACCACCTACGTCTGCTGCACCTCTCCTGCCTAGGGTTTATAAGCTGCTTCTCCGCACATATGCTGTATTCTATTCAAGATTGATGGACTGACCACATCGACTCAAGGTTGAGTCGATGTGGACTGATGAAGCCACTGTGTGGCGAAACGTTTCCTCAATAAAGATACCCAAGAGTTGCACATTTGTCTAATTTATCAATAATAACTCTACCACACAAATTGGCTGGTATACTCAACAAGCTTATTCCCCTATAATTCTTAGACTCTCTTTTGTCCCTTTTTTCTTTATACAAAGAAACTGCATACTCTTTGCAGATCCTTAGGTACCTTCCCCCTTTTAACAAATTTATTAAATAAAAGCATCAACCACTCCAAAACCTGCTTTTAACATTTATGTCTTGATACCATCAATCCCAGCTGCTATACCATCTTTCATTTTACCCACTGCCTCATGCACCTCAACCACACTCACACCTGGCTCTTCCTCGTTCCTAAACGACGTTAAACCTCTCTGGCCAATGCATGAAATTACTGCCTCCCTTCATCAACATTTAACAGTTCCTCAAAATAATCCCTCCATCTTCCCAATATCTCCAGCTCCCCATCTAATAACTCCTCTCTTCAGTTTTTAACTATTAGATCCATTCATTCTCTTGGTTTTCTCTTGTTCTCAGCAGAATCTTGCTCTCCTTTGACACTCCTTCACCACTCTCTTAACCTCTCTTGTACTCTCCATATACTCCACCCTCCTTATATCACTTCTGCTTTGTAAAAACCTCTCAAGTGCTAACTTTTTATAGGCTAACTTTTAATACTATGTTTGCTTTCTGTACTTTTTTAGATAAGTGGGAGTTGAAAAGCTACTGAGACCAGCTCATCGGGATACAGATTCTAACTCGCCTCCAGCAGTTAAGGAGTCGAAGCACTGGTATCACACCTTTACAAATTTCGTTGAAGAGTGCAGAAACAATGCCCCCGACCAGTTCAGAACCATACTGAGTACTGTACAACCTGTGCAGATACAATATCTACGCTACACCTTTTGATTTTCAAGGGAAAGTAGTATGTAAGCTAAGTAAAGACTAACTTGATACCACTTGCAGTACAACAGTATCGTGAATTAATCCTCGCGTTCATCAGTGATCGCCTCAATTCTCATCTGTCAACGGCTTGACTTACAGAGCGCATACAGACCTATTTACTGGACCTGGCCCAGCGTAATACTGATGCCTATTTCATCTCCAAGTAAGCACACTATTGCGCTAATTTTTGAGCATCCTCAAACAAAGAAAGTAATGCCTCATGAGGACCACACAGTAGCCTATACTGAAAAAAAAATTAAATGTTATTTCTGTGGTGGACCATTTAACACCAGAAATAAGTGTCCAGCACGTGATGCTACTTGCAATAATTGCAGGAAAGGACATTTTGCTAAAGTCTGTCGGTCAAGGGCGTCACTGAGCACTACTACTATATCATATAATTCTATTGTTCTTGCAGTTGCAGCTTCATTTCAAGTCTCTCTCACAAGAAGCTACTGAAGTAACAGTAAATGGGTATAAACTGATGCTCTGATTTACTCTCGTAGCTCCAAAAGTTTCATGGGTGAAGTGCTGGTAAAAGATTAAATCTGATAATATATCCAACAGACGGGATGTTCAGTAAGTTTAATTTAAACAACCATAAAACTTACTGGGAAAAAAATAAACCTAGAGCTATCGGACATATCCTGGGAATCAGACATGAGCGACCTAAATTCCCACCAGTGCCTAGAGAAGCTGAATACAGAAGCATACAAGGTATGTATGAAACATGTATCATTGAGGAAACCCAGAAGAAGATCAGATATAGAGAGAGAGCTTAGATGGTACAGAAGAAAACGGGTTACTGAATTGCTTAAAAACACAAATATGCTTCAGCAGAGGAAAGATAGACTTAGACAAGAGATCACTGAATTAGACAAAAACTTAGGATGTCATATCTAACAAAAGAGGTACAAAGGGAACAAAGGGCCATACAGGATATTGCAAGAAACCCAGAATATTTCTTTTCCTATGCAAAATCCAAGCTAAAACTACCTGTAGAATTGGACTGCTACTGAGAGGAGACTCGTATAGACGATGAACAAGAAATGAGTGAAATCCTAAAAGAACAGTATGAGTCAGTGTTCAGCAACCCACTAAATAACAGAAAGGTAGAAAATGCAGAAATATTTTTCACCGCAGAAGGCCGGGCAGACCAATTAACTGACAGTACAAATCCCATAGATTTCGAAAAAAATTATGGATAACATGTCCACTCAATCAGCACCTGGACCAGATTCATGGAAGAAGCGTCAGCCACTGAATCTGTTTGGTTACAGCTTCTCGAGGGCCGTGAAAAACTAATTTTGGGTGTGATTTACAGGGCCCCAAATCTTGATAGAGAGTGCAGTAAACTTTTATGGGACGAAATTCGTAAGGCATCTACATACGAAAATGTTGTGATAATGAGAGATTTCAACTATAGACAGATTGACTGAAGCAGTTTGACAGGAAATTTAGTCAAGTGACTTTCTTGATACGATTCAGGATTGCTTTTTAAAACAGTTTGTGACAGAACCAACTAGAGGAAATAACCTGTTTGACTTGGGTCTTGCCAGCAGGAAAACGCTAATTAATAATCTTGAGATTATTGATGAGCTTGGGGAAAGTGTTCACAAATCACTCAGTTTTAATATATCATGGAATTCCCCTAATAATGGCAATCAAGTCTCTGTCCCTGACTTCCGCTTGGCTGATTTCATAGGACTGCAAAATTACTTAGGTGGGCTGAACTGGAATGACCTGACTAAGGGTCAGGTAGGTGGTGATGGTTGCCGATATGACGTTTTCCAGGGCATAGTTCTAGCTGCTCAGTCAAATTATGTTCCAAATAGGGAAATCAGATCAAACAAAAATAATCCTAAATGGATGAACAATAGATTAAAACATCTCATTGGTCAAAAGAGAGGCATACATAGGCAAATCACAAGAGGAGAGGTGCAATTAAGAAATCAATATATTCAGTTAAAGAGATAAATAAAAAAGGGAATTAGAAAAGCAAAAAGAGATTATGAGGTTAAAGTTGCAAGAGAATCGAAGACTAACCCAAAAGGATTCTTTCAGGTATACAGAAGTAAGATCAGGGACAAGATAGGCCCACTCAAAAGTTACTCTGGTCAGCTCAAGGACAGTGATAAGGAAATGTGTAGAATTTTTAACACATACTTCCTCTCAGTTTTACACAGGAAGATACTAATGATATTCCAGAAATGATAAATTATGTAGAACAGGACGATAATAAACTGTGCACGATTAGGGTCACAAGTGACATGGTCCTTAGGCAAATAGATAAATTAAAACCTAACAAATCCCCAGGCAAGGGTTCTAAAGGAATGTAAAGAGGAGCTTAGCAAACCTTTGGCTAAGCTTTTCAACATATCACTACAAACTGGCATGGTGCCAGATAAGTGGAAAATAGCAAATGTGACACCTATTTTCAAAGCAGGTGATAGGTCCTTAGCTTCGAACTATAGACCAATAAGCCTAACCTCCATAGTGGGAAAATTTATGGAATCAATAATTGCCGAGGCAGTTTGTAGCCACCTTGGAAAGCATAAATTAATTAACGAATCTCAGCATAGTTTTACAAAGGGGCGTTCCTGCCTTACCAATTTATTAACTTTTTTCACTAAGGTATTTGAGGAAGTAGATCATGGTAATGAATATGATATTGTGTATATGGACTTCAGTAAGGCTTTTGACAGAGTCCCACATCAGAGACTATTGAGGAAAATTAAGGAACATGGAATAGGTGGAGAAATTTTTTCCTGGGTAGAGGCATGGTTGACAAATAGGCAGCAGAGAGTTTGCATGAATGGGAAGAAATCAGAGTGGGGAAGCGTCACGAGTGGTGTTTCACAGGGGTTAGTGTTGGGCCCCCTGTTGTTCACAATCTACAATCTACAGAGAATTTAAACCCATGAGTAGTGGCCCAATTGGAAACACGGTTGACAGCATTCTGGAAAAGAAACTACAATGAGGGAACAGTCAGCGCCTACACAAGCTATAGCAAAGTCATCATCATAGAGTGATAGCAAAATATTAGATGGAAGAACAGATGCCGGATCATTTATAGCAAAGAGAAAAAGTGTGGTGCTAAGGATGCATTCCTGGGGGACACCTTCAGCTTGTACCAAGTAAGGGGAAAGCAAATTACTAACCCGAACATGGAAATGTGTCTCAGATAAGTTCTTAAGGAAAAATGGCAGATTGCCTCAGAGGTCTAAGGAGTAAGCCTCGGCCAAGATGTTATATCTCCAAGTTGTGTCATATCCCTTCTCAAGATCAAAAAAGGTGGCGATAACTGAGTGGTTATTGGCAAAGGCATTATGAACATACGTATCTAAATGGAGTAAGGAGTCAATAGTAGAATGGCCTATACGAAAGCCATATTGACTAGTGGAAAGACTATTGTGTGTCTCTATATACAACATCAAACGTCTATTTACCAGACGTTAAATCACCTTGTAAATTGCGCTGGTAAGAGGAATGGGACGATAGTGGGAGGCATCATGTCCCAAAATACCTGGTTTACAAAAACGTGGAATAATCGCAGATTTCCACAGTTGGGAACAACTCCTTGCTACCAAATAAGATTAAATAGACATAAGAGGACAGCAAGGGCTGGAGCATAAGAATATGAACATTGTCAGGCTAAGCTGCCGATGATCGGCCAGCGGAAAGTGTTGACTCTAATTCGAAATATGTAACAGGCACATTATAGAACTTTTCTCTGCTAGAAGAAAAGTCTAAGGGAAGTAACCCTCTAACAGACTTAGAGGAAAGAAATGAGGGGCATAGATAAAGCCCCTGAGAGATACGGACAAAATGATTACCAATTTCAGTGGCAACTTCAAGAGGGTTTGCTATAGTGACACCAGCAACGCGAACAACGAGAGCCGGGTCTGAAGAATATTTGCCACTCAGTTTCCATATTTTCCAGACTGTACTCATAGAGGAAGCCGAAGTAATGGTAGAAACATAATCCCACCAACAAGTGCGTTTAGCTTCACGTATGACACGGCGGGCGACCGTTCTCATCCACTTAAAATCAAGGAGTCACTCTGTGGTCCTATTGTAATAATTTCTGTTCCATGCAATGCATTTCAAACGTACTGCACAAGCATAAACAGAAGACCACCAAGGCACGCATTTCTGAGAACGCCTGCCCGAGGTCGGAAATAGTTGTAACAGCTCATCAGTAGAGGATGAAGAATGGTCCTCGCTAAAAGCAGTTTGACATGCCTGGAGTTTACATGGAGAGGGTTTCGGGGGTCAACGCCACCGCGGCCAGGTCTGAGACCAGGCCTCATGGTGGATCAGGGTCTGATCAACCAGGCTGTTACTGCTGGCCGCACGCAAGCTGACGAACGAACCACATCCCGATTGGTCAGGTACTGACTTTAGGTGCCTGTCCAGTGTCTTCTTGAAGACAGCCAGGGGTCTATTGGTAATCCCCCTTATGTATGCTGCGAGGCAATTGAACAGTCTTGGGCCCCGGACACATATTGTGTTGTCTCTCAGTGTACTCGTGGCGCCACTGCTTTTCATCGGAGGAATGTTGCATCTCCTGCTGAGTCTTGTGTTTTCATAGGGAGTGATTTTTGTGTGCAGGTTTGGTACCAATCCCTCCAGGACCTTCCAAGTGTATATTATCATGTATCTCTCTCACCTACGTTCGAGGGAATACAGATCAAGGACCTTCAACAGTTCCCAGTAATTTAGGTGCCTTATCGTACTTATGTGTGCCGTGAAAGTTCTTTGTACACTATCCAGGTCTACAATGTCGCCAGCCTTGAAGGGGGCCGTTAGTGTACAGCAGTATTCCAGCCTAGAGAGCACAAAAGATTTGAAGAGAATCATCATGGGCTTGGGTTTCCTAGTTTTGAAGGTTCTCATTATCCACCCTATCATTTTCCTGGTGGATGAGGTAGATACATTGTTGTAGTCTTTGAAGGCGAGATCCTCTGACATTATCACTCCCAGGTCCTCACATAACTTTTCCGCTCTCTTGTATGGCTAGAATTTGTTGTATACCCTGACACATTTAATTTCTTCAAGTTTTCCATATCTGAGTAGTTGAAATTTCTCCTCGTTGAACTTCATATTGTTTTGAGTGGCCCATTCGAAGATTTGGTTGTTGTCCACTTGGAATCTCGTGGTGTCTTCGATGGAGGTCACTGCCATGGTAATCCGGGTGTCATCCGCAAAGGAAGACACGGAGCTATGGCCTACATCTCTGTTTATGTCAGAAATGAGAATGAGGAATAGAATGGGAGCAAGTACTGTGCCTTGTGGAACAGAGTTTTTTACCGTGGTTGCCAGGGACTTTATTTACTATTACTCTCTGTGTTCTGTTTTTCAGGAAGTTGTAGATCCATCTACCAACTTTGGAACGCTGAGAAGAAAAGAGTTGTGCAGATGGAGAAGAGTGAAGAGGATCAACAGAAGGTGGATCAGTGTTCATCAATGGTCTAGTCTCTCTCAGTATATTCGGAGATAGCTTCAAGTGTTTTGGAGGTCAGGGAAGTTGTATGTGGGATTACATCAGATATAGAAGGGGGAGAGTAAGTAAACATTGGGGCAACGATGGAAGTTACCAAAGGGGAGGACGAGAGGTTAGAGTTAGCTTGGAAAGAAGCTTAGGAGGGGACAGGAGAGGAGGGGACTGTACGAGGGGGGTGTGGATGAACCTCTACACTTGTAACAGAGCTAGTAAGAGGAAAGAACTAGGTACTGAGACTGGAGAAGAAAAATGTCCGGGAAGGATTAGTGAAGGAGAGGTTAGAGGAGATATACACTTTGTGGATGTTTTGAACTTTGAAGAAGTAGAGGAGCAAAAGGAAGGTGATGTTGTGGGGCGCCTTGCAAACACAGAAACTTGCGAGCGAGAAGATGAAGATTTGAGAACAGTATGATGTGATGAAGTAGGGACCTCAGAGTCCAGGACTGCAAAAGAGTTACAGAGGTAACTGTGGAAGTCTCCTGTAGTCTTCCCTATGGGAGTCTGCAGGAGTAACTCTAGAATAAGAAATATGGGAAAGTCCTCCTTGGAGGCGTAAATGAGAGACCGCCATCTGGAAATCACACTAAACGATGATATGAGGCAGAACAACGGTGCCACTACAAGAACTGAGAAAATGGTGTTTTTGAATTGTTATAGGAATAGTGTCTATGGAGGTAAGGAGAGATAGATCTTGAGCTCGGCTAGCATTTTGTACCATAACGATGCATGCACTGCACTTGAGAGCATGAAATGAAATATATTGACCAATATGGCATAGGAGTGCCTTACAGATACTATGATCAGATAGAGACACTTATGCAACATATGGGAATCTTTATTGAATAAACGTTTTGCCACACAGTGGCTTCATTAGTCCAATACTGTGTGGGGAAGCGTTTCTTCAGTAAAGATTCCCATATGTTGCATATGTGTCTCATTCTTAAACTTGTCGGTTTTAATCCATTTATCACATATGATCAGATAGTCTGAGGAAGACGTCAGCTGCAGAGTGAAAAACTTAGTCCATTGTGTACTATGATGTGTAGTATGTAAAAGGAGCGATTGTTGCATTGATTTTTTCTGAGGAGAGTGAGAGGCATTCGAAACAGTGTCATCAGAGAAAGGTCATGGTTGTTTAGATGCGGGACTGGAGGTGGTCAGTTTTGAGGTGGGCAGGCAATCTGAAAATCGTCATACCGTATGGGAAGGAGCCGGAAGCATGGTCGAAGATGTGCAGAGGTCAGATGTGTCAAAGGAGTCAGGCTGAGCCTCAGTATCAGGAGCGTGCGACAAAATGTTATCCATGGAAGATACAGAGGCATTAGAAAGTTCCGAATGATGGTCCAATAACAAAGTAGAGTCGTAAGAGGGTGCTGCTACAGAAAGGGGCCCAGGATGAGCAGTTTCACGGATTTAGGATTCCATGGTCTCTCTTTTTTTTTTGTTGTTGTTGTTGTTTTTTAGGAAAAAAAAAAGAAAAAAAGGGGGAAACATGGAGGGGTAGCTCCTAGGAGGAATGAAAGGTCTGTAAATCCCCCTCCACGCCCAAGAGCACCTCAGCACAGCTTGTCGCGCAGGTGCAGGATGGAATCCGTGCCATACCCTGCCCTTCATGCCAGTAAACCAGCAATCTGGGATAGCAACCTCACATCTACCAAGCCACTTCGGTGGACAAAAGAGAGGGCAATTGGATACCCACCACAAAACCGCCACCACCTGGAATCCGACAGGCAGCCTCCAGAGATACACCTGTTACTTGAAAGACACCCAAAACTTGCCCCTGATAGACGGGAGAAGGACTGGGATCTCCAGATGATCCAGATTCCACAGCAAACTACACTTCCACCAAGGACCTCAATGGAATGGGATGGACCACGGTATCCTTCCCCCTACCTTGGAACTAGAATGCCTGAGGGAAGAACCCCAAAGGCTGAAAACAGGAAAGGGAAAGGGGAGGGATGGGGAGAGAAGGAATGGGAAAGAAGGGATGGGAAGGATGGCAGAGGGAAAGGGAGGACTGAGGGGTAATTAAGTTCAGTTGGAGGAAGAAGACCATAGGGTCCAGTCCTTCAGACCAATAGCCTGGTCGCCACAGCAAGAAGCCCCCCTAAGAAGAGGTGCTATGGCATAAGAAACTCTCTTTCTCTAAGACAGCAGATCTCACTTTTTCTTAAGAAAACCAAGAAACAGCAAGGATAAGCAGGTGCACTTCTTTACAGTTGAGGCAAATTGGAGACTGGCTACAGGATTGATTTCTATGGTCTGTCACACCAGAGAGGGCATTCTGCCATTAACTTGCAATATTTTGCTGGGTGGGAAAAGGGCCATCAATTTCTACATTGTTGTGGAGTAGGGATCAATTCCCATACTTTTAAGCCCTGTCCCACTACAAAAACAGAACAGAAGGTACAAGGTCACGGCAGTCATACGTTAACTTAGCTACCTTACAAGGATAGCACCTCCACTATCGGGAGATCCTGGAGATTGAGATACTCCATAATGTCTGCATCACACATGAGAAAGATTCACCAAACAATGGTATGTGGAAGAACAGTTCTGCAGCAAGAATTGAGGGAAGTGTTTACAAATCATAATCAAAGTATTGCCAGCAGTGCTGAGAATGAAAGACTGCGATCTTGCTCAGCATTTTGCACCGTGAATGCATACACCACTCTTAAGAACATGAAAGGAAATGCTTTGTCCAACATGACAAAGGAGCGCCTTGCTGATACTATGGTCCAAAAGAGAGTCTGTGGGAAATGTCAGTTGGAGAGAAAACAATTTATTCCACCAGGTACCTTGAAAAAGTGTAAGAAAAAATTGTCTAGCAGGTCATTTGAGAAGGGCGAGAGGTAACCAGGTTAGTGTCATCTGTTACGGGTTGGGGTCATTTGGACAGAGGACCAGAGGGAGGGGGGACATCCTGAGATGAGAGGACAATCCAAAAATCGATGCACTGTTGAGGAGGAAGCCAGAATCATAATGAAGGTCATGCAGAGGTCAGACATATCAAAAGGCTCAGGTGGAACCTTTGTACCAAAAATGGGCAATTAGGTATTACCTGAAAGAGGAACTGGGTTCTTTGAGAGGTCTGAAGAAGGCCCAAGAACACACCTAGGTTTTGGAAGGATGCCACTGGGGAGGAGGGATTTCATGGGTATAACTCCATTAGGGAGCACGTGCACATCCAAGAGAACCTTCAGTGCAGCCAGTAATGCAGATGCTGCATGGAACTCATTCCCTACCCTGCCCCACCCTGCACTTCACCCCAGTAAACCTGTAATATTGGATAACCCCATCCATCGAGCCACCTCAGCTAAACAGAGTGGTTGGAAGTTCATTGAAAGGCATACCCCCTTCAGCCGCTGCCACCTGGAACCAACAGGCAGTCTCCAGATACACCCGTCACCTTAAGGACACCCCAAACTGCCCTCCAGAACTCCAGTGGTTGAACCAGTACATTCCCCGGCAACCCACATTCCTCGGAGGACACCACCACCACCACTGTGGGCCTCAATAGAATGGTATGGACAGCAACACACTTTCTTCAAGCTAAGAGCTATAATTTTGGAGGAGAGATCCCCAAAAGGGGAACATAGGGAAGAGAGGAGGGATGAGGGAAAGAGGTAGGATGGGAAAGATGGGATGGAGAAGGGAGAAGTGGGGGGGCATTTTTGGTCTCAGGAAAACTAAAAGGTTCAATTCCTCAGATCAAAAGCCTCTTCACTACAGCAAGAAACTCCACTGGAAAAAATTCAGTTTCCTTAATAGACATCAGTCCTGCTGGACCACATCTATTGACACACACTATGCCATTAAATCTGAAGTTATACTTCTCGCAATATCTTTACCAAATAAAAACTTTTTGCAAAGTTTTTGCAAACCTTGAGAGTTTACTTAATTTGGGAGCGTTACTGAATGAGTATCAAAAGTTTTAGTTCCTTGATATGTTCTTCTTTTATTACTTCATCTTCACTTGCATGGGGAAAAAAATTAAAGGCCCACTTATCTGGCTTGTTTCTTGTCTGTTATCTTAGGTTTGCAGCTGATTTTCCTTTTAAGCTAACCATAACTTCATCAAAACTGCTTGGGTGCTGCTGAAATTTTCAGGCAAGTAGCAGTTAATGCACTGCAAAGAGGCCTTATTTTGTGGTACTTATCACCATCCATGTTATTGAAATGAACCGTACATCTAAGCAACCCACACCTTTTAACTTCTGCAACTTTAATTACCTTTGTATCGCCTGCCCTATAGTCATCTAAAGATGGGCACTGTCCTATACCCATGTACACCAGTATACTTATTACTGTCATAATAAAAAATGAAATGCTAAACCTACAAGGGTCATACAGCACAGCGGGGCAGGGACGGGTGCAGGGTTATTGGGTAGCAAGAGGGAGAGGGATTATTATTAGGTCGTGGAGTGTAGCTGGGCAGTGGAAGTGCTGGGGTAGAGGGTAGCGAGAGACTGAGGTAGAAAGGGCTGTGAGGAGTACTAGAGGCATCATCATCAGAGTCTGTGCAGTAAATCAGTTGCTATCAAAACGTCAGTGAGAGAGTCTGGGTTAAAGGAAGGTCCATCAGCAAGAAGGGAAGGTAAAGTAAGGGCAGTAGAGTGATGGAGGTAAATTCTGTATGCTCGTTGATAGAGAGGGCAGTCCAACAGAATACAGCTAACAGAAATGGGAACCTGACAATTCTCAAAGAGTGGAGCAGGGCACATCTCGATGAGATACCTGTGAGTAAGACGAGTATGGCCGATGTGATGATGGGATAGAGTAGTCTCCCAACCTCGACTTGGTTTAATAGAATGTAATTTGTTATGTAGCAGATCAGACCAACGTTGTTGCCAATTGGTGCAAAGGTGGGTAGAAATCACAGTGAAATAGTCTGTGAATGGAATGCCTAGGAGATCATGTACTGCTGACCACACAGCAGTGTCTGAGTGTTCATTGCCCTTAATGTCAACATGGCCAGGGACCGAACAAAAAACAATATCTTTGTGCTTGCTAGAGATACGTCGTAACCAAAGTTGGTTATAAAGAACCAGGGGATGAGGTGTATCAAATTTTCGTATAGCCTGTAAAGCACTAAGGAAGTCTAAAACGACCACAAATGGTGACACATGCATAGAAACAATACGGGTAAGTGCTACGAGAGTGGCATACAATTCAGCCGTAAAAATGCTAGCCGAGGATAATAAATGCCCTTACACGACACTGTCCGGCAACACTGCTGTGACTCCAATGCCATCAGAAGATTTGGAACCATCGGTGTACACTGCGATGGCAAGAGAATGAGATCAGAAGTGGTTAAGAAAAAGAGAGCAAGGAGCATAGACGAATGGTTCAGAGAACCGACATGTTGATAAGTTAGACACATGTGCAACTCTTGGGTATCTTTATTGAGGAAACGTTTCGCCACACAGTGGCTTCATCAGTCCATACATAGGAGAAACTTGAAGAACAGGAGGAGAATGAGGTAATCAGTCCCTCAACCTTGAGTCGATGTGGTCAGTCCATCAATCTTGAATAGAATACGGCATATGTGCGGAGAAGCAGCTTATAAACCGTAGGCAGGAGAGGTGCAGCAGACGTAGGTGGTGTGACATTTGTTCAATGTGGAAGTAGATCGTGCCCAAGGGTTAGGCAAGCGAAGAATTCCCAAGTATTAAGATCCCAAGAAGTTGCAGTGTCGGTTCTCTGAACCATTCATCTACAATCCTGTCTGACACTGCAACTTCTTGGGATTTTAATACTTGGGAATTCTTCGCTTGCCTAACCTTTGGGCACGACCTACTTCCACATTGAATAAATGTCACACCACCTACGTCTGCTGCACCTCTCCTGCCTACGGTTTATAAGCTGCTTCTCCGCACATATGCTGTATTCTATTCAAGATTGATGGACTGACCACATCGACTCAAAGTTGAGGGACTGATTACTTCATTCTCCTCCTGTTCTTCAAGTTTCTCCTATGCATGGACTGATGAAGCCACTGTGTGGCGAAACGTTTCCTCAATAAAGATACCCAAGAGTTGCACATGTGTCTAATTTATCAGCAAGAAGCAGTTGGGCTCTCACACATGGCAGTGGGAAAGAACAAACATGAACCGTCAGAACTTCCCAAGGGGATAGGGAAAAGTGAGATGCTAGATGAACATAGAAAGGTGGTAACTGAAGAGAAGATAAGAGCAAATATAGGCAAAGAGAAAAAGGACAAAGTAAACAGGCGATGAACAAATAAAGAAGTCTACTAACATCAGTGACTATCCTATATATGGAAGTATTATGGAGGTCATGAGAGTGAACATAATAGCAAAGGCAATGAGCATCATGGCGACCAGTTAAGATGGAATATTCACCTCTGCATAGAGGCTCTCAACCAATAAAGAGTGAAAAGCGCCAAGGCATAAATGTAATCCCTGGTGATGGATGGGATTAAGGCTAGAAAGAGTTGCAGGAGAGGCCACTGAATATATCTGGTCGCCATGTTTGAGTTTCGATAAAATTTGGGTTGACTGTAGTCAAAGGAGAGTTCTACGATCAGCCCCTCCCATGTAAGATGACCGAGGGATTTAAGGAGGTTCAGCTGGCTATGACAAGTTGCCTTCAGAGAGGTAATGTCAGGTTTTCAGAATAACCAACAGTCAAACAGAAGGCCAGGAAACCTGACTATCACATTCTGGGATACACTAGCCATATAGCTACAATGGATGATCAGAGACAACAGAATGTCTAGTGAAAGTAATTTGGTGAGTTTTAGTACTAGAAAGTTTAAACCCATGAGTAGTGGTCCAATTGGAAACACGGTTGACCACATGCTGGAGAGCAACTGCAATGAGGTGACAGTCAGCGCCTGCACAAGCTATAGCAAAGTTATCAACATAGAGTGATGACCAAATATTAGATGGAAGAATAGATGCCAGATCATTTATAGCAAGAATAAAAACTGTGCTCAGAACACATCCCTAGGGGACACCTTCAGCTCCGACAAAGTCTGGGGAAAGCATATTATTAACCTGAACATGGAAATGTCTCTCAGTTAAGAAATTCTTAAGGAAAAATGGTAGATTGCCTCGGAGGTCTAAGGAATGGGCCTGGGCCAAGATGTTATACCTTCAAGTTGTGTCATATGGTTTCTCAAGATTAGAGAAGATGGTGATAACTCAGTGGTTATTGGCAAAGACATTATGGACATACGTATCCAAGCATAGTAAGAGGTCAGTGGTAGAATGACCCTTACAAAAGCCATTGTGGAATTTTTTACATAATTTCATAAAAGAACATAAATGAATAATATAATAATTGTGTAATAAAATATGATGCTAATTTGACTCTTTCGAGAAATTTCGAGTGAGGGAGTGTAGAAGAGGGGCTGAGTGACACCAGAGGGGGGACGCCATATTGAATTTAATGTGTGAGCACTGGACTTAATTATGTAATGTAATTCGGCATCTTCTGAGGCCAAATTGGGGTGTTTCAGCCTGAATTTGTAATAGGAACCCATGTTAATATCCCCTGCTGAAGAAGTGGGACAAAAAATTTGTGGGACCTCAAGAATTATGTGTGAATGGAGGAACATCACTCACAGGGAAGTGCACCATTAGTTCTTGCATTTAGCTCACTAGCTGGCCAGTGTAGGGTCTAGGTGTTAGGCAGGTGTTGTGATGTGATCCATCTACAGTAGCCAACAAGCCTAATCCTATACAGTCCACACAACTTTAATTACCAGACAAGCTGGTTTTAATATTATAATTATTAATTTAATGTCGTACCTGGGTGTTAGTCGGCAGTATTCTCGACTAGAGGAGAATATAATTATCCACTGGATGTGATCTAGTTGGAAGGTAACTCCACACTGCTCCAAGCTAACAGACTGGGGCTGGAGTAGGGTGAGGTTACGTGACACAGATTGGACAAACGGGGTGTGTAGGTGGAAACAGGAGAATTGGTGTTAAACAATACACCCAAGAGAAGTTGAATCATTTTACCCTTATCTATCCTCGTTATACCAAACAGCAAACATATTACATACCCATATATACATAATTATCTGAATAGCTTAGAGGACCAATATGATAATGATAATAATACAAGGTCGGACATTTCCATTGTAGCTAATAATGAAGATGAGCGTGATGTAATATTAAATATGATAGCAATGATGAAATAGATTGAATCTTAAGAGCGTTAATAGCGTAACAGCCAGCATTTGAACTTTTAGCACAGACTAAAAGAAAAGAACTGTCTACAACAAGTTAAAATAACAGCTTACCATACAAGAGTTTGAACTCGTTCCTTACTTCAACCAAGATGAACTTTTATACTGCAATAACATCTCTGGAGAAAAAAATCTCCAAGTTTAAAGCAGGGGGATGGGTAATCTCTCATCCTCCCCAGTCCTCTGAGGGGCTTAGCCCTCTCAGAAGGTGATAGTGGACTACTTCCTAGTTCCCACAGCATCACCAGGCACACTTCTCCTTGCTAAAATTTCTGGGCAGCTACACCTAAGAGTGTAAACCTACAGTAATTGCTCTTTTCCCATACCTGGACCTGGAGTTTACCTGGAGAGAGTTTCGGGGGTCAACGCCCCCGCGGCCTGGTCTGTGACCAGGCCTCCTGGTGGATCAGCGCCTGATCAACCAGGCTGTTGCTGCTGGCTGCACGCAAACCAACGTACGAGCCACAGCCCGGCTGATCAGGAACTGACTTTAGGTGCTTGTCCAGTGCCAGCTTGAAGACTGCCAGGGGTCTGTTGGTAATCCCCCTTATGTATGCTGGGAGGCAGTTGAACAGTCTCGGGCCCCTGACACTTATTGTATGGTCTCTTAACGTGCTAGTGACACCCCTGCTTTTCATTGGGGGGATGGTGCATCGTCTGCCAAGTCTTTTGCTTTCGTAGTGAGTGATTTTCGTGTGCAAGTTCGGTACTAGTCCCTCTAGGATTTTCCAGGTGTATAAAATCATGTATCTCTCCCTCCTGCGTTCCAGGGAATACAGGTTTAGAAACCTCAAGCGCTCCCAGTAATCGAGGTGTTTTATCTCCGTTATGCGCGCCGTGAAAGTTCTCTGTACATTTTCTAGGTCGGCAATTTCACCTGCCTTGAAAGGTGCTGTTAGAGTGCAGCAATATTCCAGCCTAGATAGAACAAGTGACCTGAAGAGTGTCATCATGGGCTTGGCCTCCCTAGTTTTGAAGGTTCTCATTATCCATCCTGTCATTTTTCTAGCAGATGCGATTGATACAATGTTATGGTCCTTGAAGGTGAGATCCTCCGACATAATCACTCCCAGGTCTTTGACGTTGGTGTTTCGCTCTATTTTGTGGCCAGAATTTGTTTTGTACTCTGATGAAGATTTAATTTCCTCATGTTTACCATATCTGAGTAATTGAAATTTCTCATCGTTGAACTTCATATTGTTTTCTGCAGCCCACTGAAAGATTTGGTTGATGTCCGCCTGGAGCCTTGCAGTGTCTGCAATGGAAGACACTGTCATGCAGATTCGGGTGTCATCTGCAAAGGAAGACACGGTGCTGTGGCTGACATCCTTGTCTATGTCGGATATGAGGATGAGGAACAAGATGGGAGCTAGTACTGTGCCTTGTGGAACAGAGCTTTTCACCGTAGCTGCCTCGGACTTTACTCTGTTGACGACTACTCTCTGTGTTCTGTTAGTGAGGAAATTATAGATCCATCGACCGACTTTTCCTGTTATTCCTTTAGCGCGCATTTTGTGCGCTATTACGCCATGGTCACACTTGTCGAAGGCTTTTGCAAAGTCTGTATATATTACATCTGCATTCTTTTTGTCTTCTAGTGCATTTAGGACCTTGTCGTAGTGATCCTGTAGTTGAGACAGACAGGAGCGACCTGTTCTAAACCCATGTTGCCCTGGGTTGTGTAACTGATGGGTTTCTAGATGGGTGGTGATCTTGCTTCTTAGGACCCTTTCAAAGATTTTTATGATATGGGATGTTAGTGCTATTGGTCTGTAGTTCTTTGCTGTTGCTTTACTGCCCCCTTTGTGGAGTGGGGCTATGTCTGTTGTTTTTAGTAACTGAGGGACGACCCCCGTGTCCATGCTCCCTCTCCATAGGATGGAAAAGGCTCGTGCTAGGGGCTTCTTGCAGTTCTTGATGAACACAGAGTTCCATGAGTCTGGCCCTGGGGCAGAGTGCATGGGCATGTCATTTATCGCCTGTTCGAAGTCATTTGGCGTCAGGATAACATCGGATAGGCTTGTGTTAATCAAATTTTGTGGCTCTCTCATAAAAAATTCATTTTGATCTTCGACTCTCAGTCTGGTTAGCGGCTTGCTAAAAACTGAGTCATATTGGGACTTGAGTAGCTCACTCATTTCCTTGCTGTCATCTGTGTAGGACCCATCTTGTTTAAGTAGGGGCCCAATACTGGACGTTGTTCTCGATTTTGATTTGGCATAGGAGAAGAAATATGCCAAATCAAAATAGCAGGAATTTTTTTTTTTATATTTTATTTAAAAACACAGAATACAGTAGACATGTATATCACACAATTGACGTGATCACAAAACATGAAACATTTACAAAGACAACAAAAATTCCTTATAATTAACAAATACCATACATCAAAAATTACTACTATCCTACCCTACTTACGTGCTCTTAACTCATATGACTGTATATACAAAACTTTCTATGTGCACTAATGCTTTGGCCTCTCAATTTATATTGTAATATTAGCATTTAATACACCAAAACATTCTGTAGCTATTCATCCCCGAATTTTTGTATTTTGTATTTATAACCCCTCAGTATACAATATACTTGTATATCATACACGAGTGACTCGAATCACAAAATATGAAGACATATATAAGTGCTACAACGTCCGCATCACTAACAAAAAACCTCTGCAAAACTTTTTTTTTTTAAACAGTCTAAAAGATAAAATAAAAATTAAGTAATTAGCTCCTAATCCTTCATATAATTATAATCTCATTGCCGAGAGACTCACCGCACTTACAACTTCGTGCAGGCACATGCTACCATCCCCCCCTTTTTCCTTTTATCTCTCACCACCTATCCTAATTACAGGGTTACACAGCTTATACTGTGCGTCCATCAAAAACAATATACATTAATATGTCAGCAAGTGTACATGGCCTTGGGTCCCACGTAGCACATCAATACCATTACCAGTACAGAATACAATGATATAATACTGAACATTATCATGAGAATAAAAATTCATCATGCACATACAATAGTCATATAATTAAAAATATTGACATACAGGTTCATACGTGTTCCGTCCTTATTTTTTCCGCAATAACACTAAAGAACAAAACCGGTTGACGAATCTTACTCAATCCCCATTATGGGCATTGCACAATAAAATTGCCACTCCTAACCAATACCTCACAATTCATCATAATATTCATATGTCATTACAACCCACACATATACATGGTTAGGTACACTAGAGAAAGATACCATTTATGCAATGATAAAATTGACGAAGCCTGACACTACAAAGATCATGAATTCATGAATAAACACAGCTAACCTAAGTAACAATTCAAATTTTGTTGACAGCAATGAAATGTACCTGGGTTAAATGCAACCCAAAACTGTAGTTAACACTAAAATTTCTGGGCAGCTACACCTATGAGTGTAAACCTAGAGTAATTGCTCTTTTCCCGTAGCAGGAAAATGACATGGAAACCTGCACTCCACTTGATCTACAAGTCAGAGGCATTATGACTATTAGCCCACAGCTAAACAAGAAAACAGCCCTCTAGTGTTAAACTCTGTTGCAAAAGCTAGCAAAGAATGTCTATAAAACTGAAGTTAGCATTTCCTTGTGGGTATGAGGAGCTAAGGGGCACTACATAGGGCCACAAGGCAGATTGACTTAAGGCAGTGGTTCCCAAGCTTTTTCAGCTTGTTACCCAATTTAACATGCCACATAAAGCATGTTACCCCTTTCACAAAATGTTGTTATTATTGATATATATGGCTAAACGTGAACGTATACAGCCTCGCATACTCTGCTAATCCTAGCAAAACCATTGAAAACATAAGAACCACACATACATTATATATAAAATTAATAATAGCTACAAATTCACAGTAACAGTGGGTAAATACTAACTATATACTGCACAGGGCAGTACACATACATACCAGCTTATGTCTACCTCGGCTGATGCTCACAGATAAACTGACAGTGTGAAATAGAGGCAGCCTCAGGAAGTGAGTGACGCATACGGGACAGGTCGATCTGGGCTACTGAGTGACTTTTGTCCTGAAGCATACTTGTCAAAATACTTTTGGGTTTCCACACACTTAGCTATATATTTCTTCTTTTCTAATACTGTATATTAGTTTTTGATGTTTATTGTTATTTGGTTTAACTTTATTACTTACTTATAATAGATTTACTTTACAACTTTATATACTAAGACAAAGTTAACAATAATCCTCATACTGGGTACCGCATTGTTTTCTTGATTTTCAGAATTCATAACTTTTTTTCTGTCACCCCTCCATTACCCCCAAAAATGGTTAAATTACCCCCAGGGGGTAATTTACCCCCAGTTTGGGAACCACTGACTTAAGGTATCAGAGAGTGAATACATCACAAAATCTCCGAGGACAAAGACAATAGTGAATTTATCCGGTAGACTCTGAAATGCTATCAGTATTTACTAGGAAATTTAACTAGTGTTAACAGTACAAACACAAGTGTAGTGAACCTTGTTATAAACCACGATATAGTGTGTTTAAAGTGTTTTTGTGGTGTTCACTCAGGTGTAAGCGAACACTGAGAGAAAACTTCTCCCTACCATGAATAACGAATGGTGATATTGAAAAGTGACTACAGATGCGACGGCGAGTGATAGGACATTATGACAATGTATCTGTGGAAGCAATATTCAAGACATCATTCTCAGGGTCATTAAACCTCCCTTACAACAAGCTATGGGAAATTGGGTCACTTACAATACCTGGGTAAGTCCGGTCAGACTCATATCCGCTTATGTTAGGTACAGCTAATAGGTAGATATGGGTTTTGATTGAGGTTACCAATATTATAATAAAAAAGAAGAGCTAAATCTACAAGGGTCATACAGCGCAGGGGGTTACCAATAGACCCTGTGAATCACGGGCTTTACGCCCAACAACACTAACATTACATTTATTATCAAATGTGAAATGTTTGAATTATACACTCCTTTGGGCCAAATTTTAGTTACTCACCATTCTACAGCTCAAGTGTGAGGATATTAGCTCATTCGAAGGAGACTCCTTGAACTGCAGATGCAAGAAGTCTGAGCTGTTCACAGAAGCTAAGTACCTTTCTGTTTTATCTATGTCGGAAAGTGAATTTGGCTTTTAAGTTACCCCTACAACATCCCTGGACTTCTTCGAATGGGACTTTAATATCAACAGCTCCATTAGAAGCTTGAAATGTGTCTTATTGCATAATGGTAACCAATATGCATCTCTTCCAATAGCTCACTCAACAAAATTGTGCTGATTACCAGCATCGAAGAAAGTCATACAAACTTCCATATGCAGTAATTGTGGTATCTGAATTAATTTACTGTGTTAATCTGTGTTGCATCTTTTGACTAAGATTGCACCATTATATTTGAGAAACTTTCTGAATAGTGTTTCCATTTTATGTTATATCGCAATCTTCTCCATTAATAACTAAAATGGAGATGGTCTGCTTTATATCATTACCTGACACTACATGTACTATGGTATAGGATGTTTGATGTTAGGTTTTCATGATATTATGTATGTGATTTCCATGTAGTAGAGTAACCACTAGTTAGAGTGCCAGTCACCAAATTCAGGAACTTGCTTACCTCCTGCTAAGTCAGGCGATCCAACCTGATGTTAGGCTACTGCTCACTGGTGTAGTCAGTTGGTTCACCCACTCACTCCCGTGTATTATTATTATTATAATCAAAAAGAAGCGCTAAGTCACTCCCGTGTAGTACTTCTTTTGTACTCTCTTAGTCTGGCCTCTATATTCTAGAAGTCTCTAATCATAATCTGACCCCTTGCATGGGTACATCGGTAAGACTTCTTGTACAGATAATTTGAATTTGATGTCGTAAAGTCATTGATACGAGCTGAGTCAGTAAAGTATTGATTATTTCATATGTCTTATGATTGTCTAACTTTACCAGTGAATCAATCGTCATCAACAAAGGCTCAGCATTCCAAACCACAATTCAGAGCTATGTGCCCAGAACATCGGCATGGCACCATTCTTAACTACATATTGTGTACATACCTGAAGTCTACCTGGAGGGCGGCCCGATCCACGACCAGGCCTCCCGGTGGATCATTTCCTGATCAACCAGGCTGTTACTGCTGGCTGCACGTAGTCCAATGCACGAACCACAGCCCGGCTAATCTGGCCAGCTCTCTCTTGAAGGCAGCCAGGGGCCTATTGGTAATTCCCCTTATGCTTGGTGGGAGGCTGTCGAACAGTCTTGGGTGTTTTCTCAGTGTATACCAATGGTGCCCCTGCTTTTCACTGGGGGTATTTTGCATCGCCTGCCCAGTCTTTTACCTTCGTTGGGAGTGATTTCTGTCTGCAGATTCGGGACCATTCCTTCTAGGATTTTCCAAGTGTAGATTATGATGTATCTCTCGCCTGCGTTCCAGCGAGTGGATTATTATTATTATTATAATCAAGGAGGAAGCGCTAAACCAGTAGGATTATACAGCGCCTGTAAGGAGGGAGGATGTGGAAGGTATTCAGGCTTAATTCGGGGAACTGGAGCACAGATCCAATTACCTAGATCAAGAGCCCCTCACCAACATCAAGGAACCTTCCTTGAGGGGATCCAGCGAGTGGAGTCACTAAATATTTATATATATAATTTTTCATTTTTTTTCTTCAAGTAGGATTAATTTCATGCTTAAAGGGTCCAAACGTATATATACGTTTTTTCAACATCTGAAAGTATGTAAAAAATGTAGATGTTCTTTTTTTTGTTTTACATTTGAAAACGTGTTAAAAAAACTTTTATCTACATTTTTTTTTATATTTGAAAATATGTAAAAAAAGTAGATCTACTTTTGTAGCAGTACGAATTTGAACGTCGATCTGTTTGGACCGTTTAAGGGTTAAGCGTTTTATATTTACTATTTCCTTTCATATTAATAAAATTATCTTATTATGTTATTGGTTTTTCTATCTTTTAATTTCCAAAAGGAGGATCCTGCCTTATCAAATACTCTTTGAGGGTCAGATAGGGCTGCAGCGACTTCCAAGCTCCGTACTTTTCTCCAACTACCAGAGCTACCAATGCTCCTATGATGACCTAGTTACAAGCAAAACTGCACTACCCAACGTAGCACCCAGAATGACCAAAGATTACCAACAGTGAAACCTACAAATCGAAAATAAGAGAGATCAAAGGAAGACTGCACACAAACCGAAAGCAACACCCCGCTGCCAGCCGAAAAACGTAACCCTAAGCTTTGTATACTACAACTTCTTCTTAACAACAACAATTCCTGTAGTATTATGAGGCGCAATCTAAGAGGAAACAGCACCAAGGCCAGCAAGAAAACACCGAAAAATCAACTATTCAACAAGTGTAGTCAGGAGGACGCCGGCCCAGCAACCACCCCACTCACCACAACTCAAGGCGACACCACAACAATAACAACAAACATGGCTGCCGCCAGCCCATCCTCCCCTCTCTTCCCCGGATTCAACCTACCAAGTAGTCTCTCAGGTATGACCAACGATCCAGATACCCTAAAGTCATGCATCTCCAACTTAGTTATTGAAAATATGAATCTTCGAGAGACGCTAACAAAACAAGACACCAGGATGACACAACTCGAAAACAAAATCCTCAGTCTTGAACAAAAGTTATCAACACCTGGAATGACTAACTGTGACAAGACCATCCAAACAGTCATAGATAGCCATACCCAACAAATAATATCTCTTAATACAAAGGTTGAAGAAGCAGTAAAACAATGGAAGAACAACTTAGATAACCAGTTCAGTGACTACTTTGCTCTCCAAGAAGATAAAACTGAGCAAGATAAACTATCGGACGCAGTAATAGTTAACAGTCCACTTTTTCCCAGTGATATGAACCAAACAAACAGTAAAGAAATTACTCTGCAGATCATAAAGGACCAAACTAGTGTTATTGTACCAGAGTCTGAAATAAAAGAAGCCAGGTTACTAGGATCCCATGGTAGAAAAAGTGTTATGCTTAGATTCCACTCACATGATAGGAAAAAAGACTTAATTATTGCATCTATTAAAGTAAAGAAAGAGGTATACATAAACGAGTGTCTTGCCAAAAAACGTCAGAACCTCCTGTATAGAGTCAGAAAACTTAAGCGAGAGAATAATGACACAATACACCAATGCTTCACACGGGATGGGAAAATTCTAGTTAGGAAAACAAATGTAGGTCAACTGTACACAATCACGAACGAGAATGATCTATCACGATTTCTCAGGGATACTAATCTTACAGAGAATAACTAAACAATGTCCAACTTAAAAGCCTACGTAGTGTAGTGTATGTTTTGCTCCATTATTGTTCAAATTTCATTGTACAATCTCTTAGTAATTAAATATTCAACTACCTCATTTTGTAATTTTACCAGTAAGCATAAATCACCTTATGTGATTTTCTTATTTACTATTGTTCGCTTGAACATTAGCTGAATTGATACTTTCTCTGTCCATATTACTACTTATTTTTTTAAATACTATCAATTGATATTACTTACTAAAATTAATAAATATCATTTTTACTAAAATTTCTATTTACTCTTAACATTTTTGACATTTAATAACCATTACTTGTCTAATTACCTTTACCTGTTTTAATACCACATTTACTATCCTAGATTACTCTTAATTACCTTGTACTGCCATATAACCTCAAGTATAACTACCAGTGCAATATTGAATGAAATAAACATTACTTTTTCACTTTTTTGTAATCATTATTACTTACTAAAATTTTATTAAACACCATATTTACTACCAGTCAATTTTACTTTTGTACATTAAACATTATTTTATACTTCCCATAACATTTTGTTGCCAAATTTTCAAGTTTTTATATTCAACCCCAACCTTTGTATTATCCTTTGTACCTGTGTACCTGGGTACCTGTCTACCATCTTACTATCATATTATAACCAAGACATTACCATTGTGATTTTTTACTATTATTCTTTTGGTACTTTAATTGTGAATTTTATTTTGTCAATTTAAATCTATAGTTATAATCTTGATCTTGTCAACAACCTATACCAGACTCTAGTGCAATTGCAAGTACCATTTCAAATTGTATTTTTATATTATAAGTTTATATTATAATTCCTACCATCTGTCCATTTAACTTTGCTTACCATTACTTAATTTTAGTCCCTTATATATTTTCTCCTTTATTTTAGCTTTATATAACTATCCTAGTTTATATATCCACAATTGTTAAAATAATCAAGGTGCTATTCTCAGGTGCTAAAGTAGAATAAGTTCACAATTTTGCCATTATATTCCACAAAGGAGGAGACCAAACAGAGTTGAATAACTATAGGCCAATATCCAACTTACACCCTCTCTCAAAAATCTTCGAAAAATTAATTCATAAACGAATCTACTCCTACCTTATCTCCCAAAACATACTCAACCCCTGCCAATTTGGATTCAGGCCTAATAAAAATACTAATGATGCTATTATACACATGCTAGAACATATATACACTGCAATAGAGAAAAAAGAAGTCCCACTGGGGATCTTCATTGACTTACGTAAAGCTTTTGATACAGTTGACCATGACTTGCTCCACGTAAAATTGTCACACTATGGTATAAGAGGGCACTCCCTCAACTACCTCAAGTCATACCTCAGCAACAGAAGCCAATATGTGTACGCAAATGGGGCAAACTCTTCTGCGCAACCAATTACAGTTGGTGTCCCACAGGGAAGTGTCCTTGGCCCTCTTCTCTTTCTCCTATACATAAATGACCTTCCAAATGCTTCGCAATTACTCAAACCCACACTATTTGCAGATGACACTACATACGTCTTCTCTCACCCGAGCCCAGTCACACTAGCCAATACTGTAAATACCGAATTACAGAAAATATCTACCTGGATGAGGACTAACAAACTTACACTAAACATTGACAAAACCTACTTCATTCAGTTTGGTAACAGAGCTACAGATGTCCCTCTTAACATAATGATAAACGGATCACCTATCACAAAGCTAACAGAGGGAAAATTCTTAGGAATCCACCTTGATAATAGACTCAAATTTCATACACATATACAACAAATTTCTAAGAAAATTTCCAAGACTGTAGGCATACTATCGAAGATACGGTACTATGTTCCACAGTCAGCCCTCCTGGCCCTATATCACTCTCTTATTTACCCCTATCTCACCTATGGAATTTGTGCATGGGGCTCAACAACAATTAACCATCTCAGACCACTAATTACCCAACAAAAGGCTGCAGTTAGAATGATAACAAATTCTCACTACAGGCAGCACACTCCACCAATATTCAATACACTAAACCTACTCACCATACAAAACATCCATACTTATTACTGCACCTATTACATACATAGAACACTTAACTCTGATATTAACCCTCCCCTCAAACATCTCCTTGCCAACCTCAACAGAACACATGACCATAACACAAGGCACAGATCACTCTTTGATGTTCCTCGTGTTCATCTCACACTATGCAAAAACTCAATGCACATAAAAGGCCCTAAAATCTGGAATTCATTACCTGTAAATATAAAAGAAACACTACCTGTTTATAAATTCAAGTCTCTACTCAAAGATCACTTACTCACCCAAAACCAAATAAATACTGAATAACTGAACCTTATAAATTGTATATCTTAAATGTTTCTCACAATTATATCACATAAATGTTAAACCTAAAACCGAATCTAACTTTATTATTTTTTAAATACACTACCTAACAGAATCCTTCATATGACTGAATGCAACCATATGACCTGTCTTTGTAATACTCACTTGTGCTTTATAGTAATCTGTTTACATTAATGATTTATCACTGACTTCATCATTGCTTAGTTAATCTTAAGTTAATTTTAAGCCAGCCCGTAATGCTATGCATAGTATAAGTGGCTTTGGCATGCTGCTCTTATCTGTATTTTTTTTGTACCTCTGTATGTGTGCTCAAATTTATAATAAATAAATAAATAAATAAAGTGGCGACCTTGACAGGATATTCGAATTCAAGCCTAGTCGGATGACAACAACAACAATGAATCCTCATTGTGTACACACGGAGTCAGCAGACAGCTACAACCAGCCAATGAGTAATCATTCTCTATGATAGGACTACAGTACAGGTATTGAAAAGATGTGATTGTTGTATCAGATTTTGTAAGTCAAGTCAGGACAGGATGTATACTAGTTATTACTGCCACCTTTTTTGAGAATGAAGCAAATTTAAGGGATAGGCTCTTGAGACCCCGAGATTTTCGACTGACAAGTTACTTCATTGAGCTCTATTTATTACATCAAGGGAACTGTGGAAGGACACTCTTGATTAGTTAGTGAGAGGGTTGGATGATCAAGGGACCCATTCTACTTACTGTTTGATCGGAGCAGGAATCGAACCCTCCTTTTCTTTAATACAGTATGATCAGAGCAGGAATAGAACTCTCCGTTGTCTTTAATATCCGCTTCATTTTTCTCAGATACAGAAAATACATCAATCTTAATTACCATTTACACCAAAAACCTACATTATACATTATAGAAATTATTATTTAAAAGGCGCTTACTTGGTACAGTATATAAGCCGAAAACAAAGTTATAAACATTGTGAAAGATGTTGAATACTGCTAACCTAACTAATACACAAAAGTTATATCAATGGCTAGATACAAGAACCCCCCCCCCCTCCCTCGAATTAGAGCACCCTCCTCCTCCCAAAGCACACAAGGTACACAGTATGAACAGTTAACATATCCCCGTTATCCGTAGGTATATATACATTAATACCATGGTAACCTTCCCATCAGGGAGGAGCACTTATTGGGGCAATGTACATTGCAGTCTCCTATCACATAGAACATCCTAACATTGACAAAGTGGACATAATACAGACAGTACATGAGCCCGGTGCACGCAGGCGCCTCACCCACACTCCAGTAGTAATTAATGCTTATTAACCTAATTGTAGAATAAAAATCAATACAATATATTAATCTCTGGGGCAACAGAAATTCCCAGACTCTTGCACAACACAGAAAATTTCGTGAACATTATTTCAAAAGTGTCTTCCATTTGGCCCCTCTGTGAAAAGCATCTAGAGGACACCTTGGCAGAACTTCCAAATGCGTAGAATACATGTACTAAAGATAACCTCCACCTCGCTTACAGAAAGCCACATTTCCATAACTGGACACACCACACACACACACACACACACACACACACACACACAGTATCGAGGGTATCATGTATGAAAGGCCCCTGGGAGCTAGTGATCATGTGGTTCTGTGCTTCGACTACATAGTTGAGCTCCAAGTGGAGAGAGTAGCAGGAATAGGCTGGGAAAAACCAAACTACAAAAGGGGGAACTACTCAGGCATGAGGAACCTCCTTCAAGACATTCAGTGGGAGAGGGAACTGACAGGAAAACCAGTACAAGAAATGATGGACTATGTAGCAACAAAATGCAAGGAGGCAGAGGAGAGGTTTGTTCCCAAGGGAAACAGAAATACTGGGAAGAACAGAACGAGTCCTTGGTTCATCCAAAGGTGTAGGGAGGCAAAAACTAGGTGTACTAGAGAATGGAAAAGGTACAGAAGACA
Organism: Cherax quadricarinatus; assembly: GCF_038502225.1. Classification (NCBI taxonomy): domain Eukaryota; kingdom Metazoa; phylum Arthropoda; class Malacostraca; order Decapoda; family Parastacidae; genus Cherax; species Cherax quadricarinatus. The sequence continues at coordinate 29,444,768 of NC_091332.1, forward strand.
GAGAACTCAGGAAAATAAAGAAATCAGCCGAAGAGCCAGAAACGAATATGCACAGATAAGAAGGGAGGCTCAGAGACAATATGAAAATGACATAGCATCAAAAGTAAAGACTGACCCGAAGCTGTTGTACAGCCACATCAAGAGGAAAACAACAGTCAAGGACCAGGTAATCAGACTGAGGAAGGGTGATGGGGAATTCACAAGAAACGACCGAGAGGTATGTCAGGAGCTCAACACAAGATTTAAAGAGGTATTTACAGTGGAAACCAGTAGGACTCCAAGAAATCAGAACAGGGGGGCACACCAGCAAGTGCTGGATGAGGTACATATAACCAAGGAGGAGGTGAAGAAGCTGCTATGCGAACTTGACACCTCAAAGGCGGTGGGACCAGACAACATCTCTCCATGGGTCCTTAAAGAGGGAGCAGAGATATTGTGTGAGCCATTAACAAAGATCTTCAACACATCATTTGAAACTGGGCAACTCCCTGAGGTATGGAAAATGGCAAATGTAGTCCCAATTTTTAAAAAGGGAGACAGACATGAGGCACTAAACTACAGACCTGTATCACTAACGTGTATAGTATGCAAGGTCATGGAGAAGATCATCAGGAGGAGAGTGGTGGGGCACCTGGAAAGAAACAAGTGTATAATTGACAACCAGCACGGTTTCAGGGAAGGAAAATCCTGTGTCACAAACCAACTAGAGTTTTATGACAAGGTGACAGAAGTAAGACAAGAGAGAGAGGGGTGGATCGACTGCGTATTTTTGGACTGCAAGAAGGCTTTCGACACAGTTCCTCACAAGAGGTTACTGCAAAAACTAGAGGACCAGACACACATAACAGGAAAGGCACTGCAATGGATCAGAGAATATCTGACAGGGAGGCAACAACGAGTCATGGTACGCGACGAGGTGTCAGAGTGGGCGCCTGTGACAAGCGGGGTTCCACAGGGGTCAGTCCTAGGACCTGTGCTGTTCTTGGTATACGTGAACGACATAACGGAAGGGATAGACTCAGAAGTGTCCTTGTTTGCAGACGATGTGAAGTTAATGAGAAGAATCGAATCGGACGAGGATCAGGCAGGACTACAAAGAGATCTGGACAGGCTACAAGCCTGGTCCAGCAACTGGCTCCTTGAATTTAACCCTGCCAAATGCAAAGTCATGAAGATTGGGGAAGGGCAAAGAAGACCGCAGACACAATATAGTTTAGATGGCCAAAGACTGCAAACCTCACTCAAGGAAAAAGATCTGGGGGTGAGTATAACACCGAGCATATCTCCTGAGGCGCACATCAATCAGATAACTGCTGCAGCATACGGGCGCCTGGCAAACCTATGGATAGCGTTCCGATACCTCAGTAAGGATTCGTTTAAGACTCTGTACACCATCTACGTCAGGCCCATACTGGAGTATGCAGCACCAGTTTGGAATCCACACCTAGTCAAGCACGTCAAGAAATTAGAGAAAGTGCAAAGGTTTGCAACAAGACTAGTCCCAGAGCTACGGGGATTGTCCTATGAAGAAAGGTTGAGGGAAATCGGCCTGACGACACTGGAGGCCAGGAGGGTCAGGGGAGACATGATAACGACATATAAAATACTGCACGGAATAGACGAGGTGGACAAAGACGGGATGTTCCAGAGATGGGACACAGACACAAGAGGTCACAATTGGAAGTTGAAGACTCAGATGAATCAAAGGGATGTTAGGAAGTATTTCTTCAGTCATAGAGTAGTCAGGCCATGGAATAGCCTAGAAAGTGATGTGGTGGAGGCAGGAACCATACATAGTTTTAAGGCGAGGTATGATAGAGCTCATGGGGCAGGGAGAGAGAGGACCTAGTAGCAATCAGCGAAGAGGCGGGGCCAGGAGCTGTGACTTGACCCCTGCAACCACAAATAGGTGAGTACAAATAGGTGAGTACACACACACACACACACACACACACACACACAAAGGCCCTCATACAGACAGAGCATTACACCATGTCAAGACATGGTACGTTGAATGACAAACTCGATGTGACCACAGCCTAAACCCAGAACCATACACTCTGGACTGACTCTGTAGTCACCAACAGGAGCAATACACTGGGTTCCTTTGCCTGAGCATTCAAACTTCTAAATAATCCGCCCCGACACAATACCCCAAAACCAAATACAAAACCACAACTCTATAAGCACATACATGCTTGAAACCAACGTGACCAGCGACGAAACATTAGAGGCCACACACTTCCCACTCTATGAATAAATGCCCGTTAAGACATATATCAATTACCAGGCTAGGTACAACTAATGCAGACGAAAACTAGAACCGTCTGAAAACTATGGAGGAATACAAGCCTCCATCCCATCCGCCTGTATACTAGCCTCGAGGACATCTGGCAACATCCTCATCCTGGAACATGATGCACATTCTCCTGACGTATTCCAAAACCTCACACAAGATACACACCAAAACAAAAGTTATCTCACGTCGCCACACCACTCTAGAAGCCACCATCGACGCACTACCCTACTACATCTATTCCCCAAGCACTCATCACTCGCCACCAGATGCCAACCCCTTGCTGTCCTTCCCCGGCACCAACCTTAGTAGTCGTGATTGTGCTCTTGCACGAAACACACAGCCACCTTGAGTCTATGTAAAAACCAAACCAACCACACAGTTTTGATCTCAGACCTGAGACCGTTCACATTTAGGGTGACACACCTGAAAGTTATATGAACGGCGGCTTCCCCCTATGCCGCTGTGGCTTGCCTACCACACCTTTACCAGTACGTCGACCCGACGCCTCACCAGACTTTCCCTGGACCCCCACCCCACCCCTTCCCCATTCACTGCGTAACTTTGTCTCCACTGGATCCTTCTGGTCCAACAACTCCTCCGTTGCCCAAGCTTTTTTCCCCGGCCTCTGCCCCGGTGTGAGAACCTTCTCGACCTCATCCATGCCAGCCGTTCTCTTCCTAGAGCCGCCACCCACACACATGTCCACGTCTGGCGAATTCTCCTGATGGACCTCCACCTCCAACACTTGCTCCAAACGAGTCCCACATGAGGTCCTTACCACAGGCTGCTGTTCCTCCCTCACATCGGCCTCGCCAACACTTAAGGCACAGGTCCCCGACCCGTCCAAAAAACCTTTCAACACGTCCTCCAGCAAGTCTTCCTGAGGCACTTCGTTCCTTCTCAGTGGCACCACCAACATCCCCATCGACTGCCCTGACCCCACCGGGAGTGTGACACATGTCTCGACCGTCCTCTCGCTCAACCTCATCACTCCAATGACCAATCATATTTGCTTCCTCCTCTCCCAACTCTGACACCAACTCACAAGGACGCTGCTCCACAGCCAACATCCCAGGTTCCCTGAGAGCCGGTCTCCTAGGACACTGTGCTGCCATATGATCGTAAGAGCTACATAAGCGGCAGGTCCTTCTCTGGCCAGCATAGTGCATGAAGACTTGCATCCTGTAACCCACCAATGTGACGTAGGATGGTATTGGCCAAGCCAGAGTCATTTTGAGGGTATAGGAGCCCTCTGGGAATCCCTCATATGGCCCATCCTTCTATACTCCCATAGTAGCAGAATGGATCTTTCCATAACTGTTGAATGCCTCTTGTATGCCATACACAGTCACCTCAAAAGGTACGTTTCTCACCTTTACCCACATATAGTACTTAGATACTTCGTGCAAGACGACGTCCACCGCCAAGGTCACAGTCATCTTCAGCTCTTGGTCTCAGTAGTAGTACCAGTTCCAGTAACCAGTTACCAGTAACCAGTGTACCAGTAGATGACTCACTACCAACCGTCTCTGCGTGAATCACTGTCTGTATTCATATTGTTGCTGACCACAGCAGTATTCAAACACCCCCCTCACATATGGGTACTGGGGTTAGTTAGTCTTACGAGAGAGAGCAAGGAGGCAGGTCACAGCTGTTTGGCGCTTCCCACATTATCCGTAATATACGTACTTCCAGCCTACGTATTTCTTTACCCTATCCACGTGTTCGAACCCCACATGATAAATGGTGGCAATGGTGTGGGAGCGTGGATTAAGCTTTTTTAAGGGTATTTCAAGATGTTAGAAGACTGTTTGTGAGTAGCCGGCGGGTCAAAAGGTGAACCATAGCTAGCCGCTTACCCTCACTCACCACCTCCACCCTGTACTCCAGCCTGCAAGCCTGTTGCAGCTTAGTTCGTGTGCTAATTGCTTCAATCTCCGAGGGGTTGACCCGGATTTTGCAATTAAGCCAGTCAGTAAGCCAGACTGTGGAGAACGCCAGTCAGCCTGTCATCCAGCCTGTCTCCTGTCATCCACCTGCTCCTTCATGCTGTGTGCATCGTTACCCGTCTTCCAGTCAGCCATTCTCGTGGGTTAAGCCAGTCAGCCAACCCAGCTTCTAACCCAGCTGAGAGAGAGAAGTAAGCCACGCAAGTTCCTCTGAATTATTGTTTCATGTATCGCTTTGTGTGCCCTGTTGGATGCTAAGAGTGAATTTCACCATTCCTGTGGCATAGAGTGGCTTATCAAGCCACCTTCATGGGTAGTGAGTGGAGTGCACACCAGTGAGCGCCAGCGAGCGTCACTCCCACCACCACCCATCCACTCTACTCACACCACCACCGCCACCCACCTCATCTACCTGTGGTTGTTTGCACCCTAGTACCGGGTCCTAATACTGTTTTGGCTCACATAATTGGTCAAGATTGTAGCTGAGCGCCAACGATAAAGCCAGTTATGTGAGTTCACCGAGAAAGCGCATTTCTTCCGACAACAGTGAGTGTAGGAGGCGTCAGTCATCACCGCGCAGGACAACCTTCGACAACCTACCCTCATCACCAGTCATCACCGTCGACTACTACAGACTTCAGTGATAATTTTCTGTTTAGAGACATTTTTCTTGCATTTAAAGACATTTGCGTGTGTGAGACATTTATAGTGAATTTCTTGTGTAATCTAAACCTTGTGTTTTCAGTGTAGACTCAGTGTTTCTTTGACTCATTATTTTTTGCAATATTTTTCAGTGTTATCGCTCATCTTATATTTTTTATGTGTTTTTTTTTTATGCTACTCTCTGTCTGTAGTAAGTATTATTGTGTAGTGTACCAGTCAGTCACTCCGTGTGAAGTGATTCATTCATTTTTTTTTTGTATTCTTTCAGCATTGTATTCTCCAGTAATTGTCATTGTATTTCATGCAGTGATATTCACCCCAGTATACCAAATTATCCATTTATTTCTATGTGTACCTTTTTTTCGTATGCCAGCAGTGTCTCATTCCTCTAATTTTTTCGCAGACTTGTGTACTATTATTTTTGCCAGCAAATTTTTGTCGTATCAGTCACAGCAAGATTTTGTTGTAAGAATATACTAAAATAATGAATACGTGATTAAGTGTTGTGTGCCCCGTCACTTGTAAGTGTTACACTTCCCGTTTTGTTCCTTTGTTTTATTTTTATTCATATTGTTCATATTTCTTTGAACAAATTCACTCTTGATGTAATTTCAATTACTTTTAACGTAAAGTGTTTTCTTTACTCTGTTTGAGTAAATTGTTTTGTCTAATTTACAATTAAGAGTTAAAGTGTTCAATCAGTTTTTCTTCATATTTTTATTTTTATTATTTAACCTGAGTTTTCCCAGTGAGACTTTATTATTGCAGTGATTATTTCTACACCTTATTTTGTTGCACTTGTTCTGCAGTGAATTATTTTCTTTTATTGATATTTTTATGCATTATTATTCTCAGTTCATTATTGCATCTTGTTTTTCATTTTATTAATTTTTCTGATGTTGTCTTTGCATTATATTTTAGTTTTGTTTATGCATTCTTAGAAAATATTTAAATTTCCCAGTTATCTCTCGTTGCATACAATTTAGTGATTTTATTTAATACTTTTTACATTGATTTAAAATTTTATTAGTTAATTCCTTTATTAGCAAGAGTAAAGACAGCTCATTTTGCATTTAATTCAGTCTCCAGTAATATTTTTACTTGTATATTCCAATGTAATTTTTTTTTTCTTGGCCAATAGTCCTTTACATTGAGTTGTCCTTCCTCTTGCAGTGTATCTTAGACATTTTTTTATTACTTCTGCAGAATTAGTTGCATCTCTTTTATTTCAATTCTAGCATTTTGTATCATTTTTATTGTTCATTATTTTTGCCTTATTTGTTCTCGTGCAACTTCTTTGCCATTATGTCTCACATACTGTCAAGTGATACTTTAGTGAATGTCGACACTCAGACCTCTCAGGCTACTACTGCTTCTGTCATCAGTCCTCACAGTTCCTTATCGACTGACAGACCGACCCAGACACTGAGACACTATAGTTTTACTCGTGATTCCCTTGATGCATTACCTTTATTCAATGGCCATGTACATAGTCTTGAAGCATGGTTTACTGCCATTCGTTCTCGTGTTAATGCTCTAGTTGAAGGTCCTCCTTCTGAGGAAAGTCTTATCAGACTTGCGAAAGAAGCTCTTCATCGGTCCCCTGCTGCTGTTCACGTTGTTGATCTCCTTGATATGCGTGACTTCAGGAATCTTACTAAGTGGTCACAATATGAGGAACTGATTCGTTCTTTCCTTGTACCAGTAAAAACAGCTGATCCATATGTCGTTCTTAGGGAACTAGTGAATGCTACACCCATGACTAATGAATCGTTGAGTGCCTTTGCTGTTAGATTAGACAAACTTTTATCATCATTTATCAATGCTGTCCAGTCCTCAGCTTTTGTCCCTGACGAGGTTAAACCATTCACAGAACCGTTTGCTAAAATAGCAGCTTTTGGAGCAATTAAAGAACTAATGCCACCTGCTTCCGTGTGTGCTTATGAGGCTAATCCTCCAACTGTGACGATGGAACCACTTACAGCCCTAAATCATGTACGTTCCTTGTGCCCCCAGGGTACTTTCCCATGTATCAAAAGTAATTTCACACCTATGCCTCAGTCTGCACCACCTCTTGTTTGCACCACAGAGACAAATCGTGGTCATCAACCATCTCAGAGATCACCAAGAACCAGTGTACAGAGTCGTTATAAACCTCGTAGTATTCATAGTACATTCAGTAACCATAGTCAACGGACTTGTTACAACTGTGGTTTCTGTGGCCATATTGCAATTAATTGTCCTGATAGTTACCCTAAGAGACGTTGTACTGATGATGAGTACCAGTCACTGCCGTACTGTACTTATCATAGAATACATGGACATGACACATCTGAGTGCAATGCTCTCTACAACCTTCAGTACTCTAGGTCTTTCCGTGGCCGTTCCAACCGCAGAACCCGTAGAGGAAACAGACGTCGTGGTTCTCAAACTAACCAGAACCAGGCTCATTCTTCCAATTCGGGGGAATTCGAGCGCCCCAGTCAAACCGTCCCATGGTGACAGTAGGTGATAATGAGTACACCATTCCCGTTCACAATTCCTTTGAAGCCTTCAGCAGTCTCGAGAATGACAATCCTGCTGATGATGTTGCTTCACATGTCTCTGACATAGATGATTTTGGGGATGAAGTGGAACAAGTCTTTTCTGATGACAATCCACCTTTTTGTTTGCACATAACTTCCAATGCAACCATAGGCCCTATGGTGCAAGCATCTGTTCATAATGCGCCCGTTCATTTGTTCATGGACTCTGGTGCGCAAGTCAATATTATTAGGTCTAGTTTGTTTAAGGATAAGAAGTTACGACATGTCCTTCTCGTAGAACCGACTCATGTGTCCTCCCTTAGTGGAGTAGCTGGTTCTCACCTGCGTGTCCGAGGTCGGACTTCCCTAACTTTTTCTATCCAAGGTAGAGACTTCACTGCTTCCTTCCTTGTTGTCGACCAGATTACTTTCCCTGGTGACCTTCTACTGGGATCTGCTTCCATGCGAGACTTACGCATTGTGCTCGACCCGTACCGATGGCATGCCCAAATTGACGACTTGATCGTTCCATTCTGGGGTTACCAGCTTGGATCAGAAATCTGTCATACTGCTGCAGAGTATGATGTACGGATTAAGTCCTTACAAGCCAATGCATTCTCCAGTAGTGTACCCAAGCGGTCAGGCACTGGTAATTCTGTCACTCCCGTCTGTGTTCCACCTATACCTTCAGACTTGCAGGATAGTGTTCCGTTGCCTCAAGTGTCCGAGGACACCCAGACTGCTTTGAGTGCACAACCTATCCTTGCAATGACTGCTAGTTCGAGTAGTAGTTTCTCCACAGGGGATGCCTTGTCAGAAAACGATTACTTGAAACTAGTAATGCCATCTTTTGTTGATGTCACATGCCGTCTGCAGAAAGACGTCTCTGTTGCGGCTAGTGCTCTCACTAGAGAGTCTGTAGTTGTTCCTAGTGTTCCAGATGGTGATAACGTCCTAGTTGACAGTGATTCTTGTAAAGTAAAAGGTCTATTTGTTGAACCATCCTTACATGTTGTAAGAGATAGTAAGATCCATTTCTTCCTAGCTAACACTTCTGGTCACAGTGTTCGTCTCAGAGCCAATACCAATCTTGTTGACCTTGTTCACTATCCTTACCCTGTTCAGGTAGAGGATGAGTTGTCACCTGACCAGTGGGTCGGTGTTATTTCTGCCGGGGAGACCTCATCCAATTCACTGGATCAATCTGTTCCACCAGTTGAGGAGAAAGACTTAGCTCCCACTGACTTCCCAGATGAAGTCAAGCGTTTGTTGACTCTGTTGAACAAACGTCGTAAAGCCATTGCCTTACCAGGTGAGAAGATGGGTATAACGAACTTATTGTCCCATCGTATTCCACTTGAACCTGGTACTAGACCTATCTACATACCTGCGTACAGAATGCCTCATTCACAAGTTGCTGTCGCAGAAGAATTGATCAATCAAATGCTTGATGATGGAGTTATTGCACCTAGCAATTCACCTTGGAATGCACCCTTGATCCTAGTACCTAAGAAGGATGGTACTTGGCGCCCAGTGATTGACTTTAGGAAGTTAAACGCGAAAACCATTCCAGATCGCTTCCCACTTCCTGTACTGGGTGATCTTTTACGTAACATCGGAGATAACAAAGTCTTTTCAACCCTGGATTTGTTGCAAGGGTTTTGGCAAGTCCCTCTTCACGAGGACAGCCAAGAGCTAACTGCATTCTCCACTCCTACAGGTCATTATTACTTCCTCCGTAGGGCGTTTGGATTACGATCCTCCCCTATCACGTTCTCAAGGCTCATGACTAATATCTTTAGAGGTCTCATAGGTAATGCACTTATGGTGTACTTAGATGACGTAATCGTCATGTCTAAAGACGTGGATACACACTTGAAAAGACTTGATGTAGTACTTGGTAAGCTTGAAGAAGCCAATTTAAAGATCAAACTGTCTAAATGTCAATTTTTCAGATCAGAAATTAAGTTTCTTGGTCACGTAGTCACTCCTAGAGGGGTTACGACTGACCAAAGTAAAGTAACTGCAGTACTAAATTTTCCAACACCCAAAACTGCTGATGCCGTAAGATCCTTTGTGGGCTTAGCAGGTTTTTATAGATCTTTCATTGCCAATTTTTCTTCCATAGCTGCTCCTCTAACTGAGTTGCTTAAGAAAGATGCTCCTTTTGTTTGGACCTTCCGTCAAGAAAGAGCATTCCAAACTCTAAAAGAAAAGCTAACATCTGCTCCAATTTTGAAATTTCCAGATTTTTCTAAGCCCTTCTATCTGACAACTGATGCTAGTTCAATTGGCATAGGTGCCGTACTAGCTCAGAAGACCGATGGCAAGTACAACGCAGTTGCATTTGCTAGCCGAGTCCTTACAAAGGCTGAACGTAATTATACAGTAACTGAGCAAGAAGCTTTAGCAATAGTATGGTCTTTAAAGCACTTCCGAGACATTATTTATCATTACTCTGTTCATGTTTTGACAGACCATGCTCCACTGATACCTTTATTCCAGAACAAACAACCTACTGGAAGGTTAGCCAGATGGACCTTGACTATCCAAGAGTTCAATCCCACCTTTGAACACTTACCTGGCAAGTCAAATGTAGTCGCAGATGCCTTATTGTGACATGTTAGTATAGTAACTGCAGACCCTCCATTTAGTGCTGAAGATGTAAAGAATGCTCAACGAACAGATCCCATGTGGTCTGGTGTGATTCGATTCCTGCTCCAGGAAGATCTTATTCTGACTGTGAAGCCACCAGCACCCATCAGTGACTTTGTCATGAACCAAGAATTACTGTATCGAACAGCCGAGTTGGGTACTCCTAGCAGAAGAGTATACCAGTTAGTAATTCCACAGTCACTAGTGAATGTAGCCTTACAGCTAGTTCACGATGTACCAGGTGTTGCACACCCTGGTATGGATCGTTCAGTAAAACAAGCCAGATTGAAATACTTTTGGCCTCGTATGGCAACTGATATTTCTGAGTATGTTAAGAAATGTAGTGTCTGCATGCAACATAAAGGTAATGCTAATGGCCCTAATCCAATCCAAGTGTATCCAACTACTAGCGAACCGTGGGAAAGAGTTGCACTAGATTTGTTAACTAATTTCCAATGTTCTACTTATGTATGTTATAATGTTCAATTGTTGTGTACTTTGACATTGTATAGAATCAGCCCAAGCCGTATACCTGCCATCTCTAGTTTGTATTAGTTGTATGTCGGGATGACATACGTTAGCGCTGCCACCATTTATCATGTGGGGTTCGAACACGTGGATTGGGTAAAAATACTCACGCAGGCTGGAAGTACGTATATTGGAACTGAAAGTATGTGAAGCGCCAAACAGCCACGCCCTGCCTCCTTGCTCTCACTCGTAAGACTAACTAACCCCAGTACCCATATGTGAGGGGGTGTTTGACAGCTCAATGCAAACAGTGTTGATCCTCTGTCCCACTCGAACCGCCATCTTGGCTTCCAGATGCAAAAAGTCACCATCAGAGGGCAGGCATAGCAAACTGGGCAAGCGTCCTCTCTCCCCGGAGGTCAAGAGACAAATGACTTGGTAGTTTAAGTTAATTTTGCAAACATGGAAGAATATAAGTTTTGGTTGAACACAGGAATGAGTTTGGGCATAACTGGTCAAAATTTGGGAGCTTTCATTGTCACCAAGGTCCAGGAAAGACAGGATGAAACTGAAAGGAAAAAACAAGAGAGAAAGCTGGAAAGAGAAAGAGAAGAGAAAAGGAGAAATAATTGAAAGAGATGAAAAAGAGATGAAAAAGAGGAGAAAAAGGAGAGAGACAGAATTGAAAGAGAACAATAAAACGAGAAGGAACTGAGACAAAGAGAAGACAAAAAGGAGCATAACAGACTTGATCATGAAGAGAGAGCTAGAGAATGAGGAGAGAGCTAAATAACATAAAGGGAGAGCTAGAGAGAGAGAGATCTAAGAGAGAAAGAGAATGGTTGTGAGTTAGAAAGAGCATGCCTTGAGTTGGAAAATAAGAAATTAGCATTCACACAACAGAAATTGGAAGAAGGAATAATAGAACAGCATGCAGCCAGTTAAAATGTTCCTATGCCTAATTTACCTCTCTTCACAGAGGGTGAAGATATAATCATACATTATTAGGTTTGAAAATACCGCTACCCTCTGTGAGTGACTCTCTGATACCTGGGCTACCAGGTTAGGCATGTTATTTTCCGGTACAGCATTAAATATCTATGTCACTTTAACACAGGAGATCATTTGTGATTATAATTAACTTAAGGTCATCCTTAAAGCATACCAGAAGACCCCGAATTCTTATAGAAAGGATTTCAGGTATGCCACATTAAAGCTTGGCCAAAAATTTCAGCAGTCTGTTCAATTTTTGGATTGAGAGCTCAAGAATTGATCGTAATTATGAATCACTTAGAGATTTCATGGTTGCCGACCAGTTCCTGCTGGCTCTTCCCCAGAATTCGAACATTTGTCCAAGAACGTAATCTGATTCGAGCTGAGGAAGTTGCTAAGGCTGCTGACATATTCGATGAGGCCCACAATTCATATAAAGATCTAAAGGGATCGAACCCTAAGCTCAAAGAAAAGCCTCCTGTAGGAAAAGATCAGCCAGCTTTTATACCGACATGTCAGTTTGGTGTTACAGGACATAAACGTTCAGAATGTCCTTCCAAGAAGATAGAAAAAGTTGGCAAATGTTTTGTTGATGGCAATAACTAAGCACCTTTTTGTTCGAGAACTGTTAATGGAATTAATGTTTCTAGTATATTGTGCAACACAGGTTGCACATGTTTAGTTGCAAGATCATCTGTACACTTACCAAATGAGGGTGAAAGCATCTCATCCAGCTCTCTAAATATGGCATCTGAGGATAAAGCCAAGACGTCTTCTCTAGCACCTCTTATGAGTGTTCAAAGGTGCACACCACTAGGAATGTCCAAGCAGGACTTTATTATTATTATTATTATTATTATAATCAAAAAGAAGCGCTAAGCCACAAGGGCTATACAACGCTGCAGGGTAGGGAAGGAAGTGAAGGCATCAGGCGGCAGAAGGGGGAGGGATGATTAGTAAGTTGCAGAAAACAGTGGGGCAGGGGATAGTGCGGGGGTAGAGGGTAGCAAGAGATTGAGGTAGAAAGGGCTGAAGGTATCATCATCAGAGTTTTTGGAGTAAGTCAGTTGTCAGAAAGTCAATGAGAGAGTCCGGATGAAAGGTGGGTCCATCAGAGAGAAGGGAAGGTAAAGAGAGAGCAGCGGAGCAAAGACGACGTTGGGGGTAAATTCTGTGTGCTCCTTGATAAAGTGGGCAGTCTAACAGAATGTGTCTGACTGATACTGGAACCTGACAATTCTCACAGAGAGGAGCAGGGCGCCTTACCATGAGATATCCATGAGTAAGACGAGTATGGCAAATGAGAAGGCGGGAGAGAGTAGTCTCCCAACCTCGATACTGGTGACAAGAAGACAGCCAGTAACCTATACTTGGTTTAATAGAACAAAGTTTGTTATTGAGCAGAGCAGACCAACGTTGTTGCCAACGGGTGCAAAGGTGGGCAGCTATTACAGCAAAATAGTCCAGAAATGAAACACCTCTATATGAATAACAAAAAGGCACAATACCGTGACTGGAACGATACACAAATAACCCGCACATAAAAGTGAGAAGCTTACGACGACGTTTCGGTCCGACTTGGACCATTGACTTTGCCAATGGTCCCAGTCGGACCGAAACGTCGTCGTAAGCTTCTCTCTTTTATGTGCGGGTTATTTGTGTACCTCTATATGAAATTGGTAGGTCATGTACTGCTGCCCGTGCAGCAGTGTCTGCTTGTTCATTGTCCTGTACGTCAACATGACCAGGGCCCAACAAAAAACAATATCTTTATGCTTGGTAGAGATATGGCGTAGCCAAAGTTGGATACAGAGAACTAGGGGGCGAGGTGTATCAAATTTCCGTATAGCCTGAAGAGCACTAAGGGAGTCTGAGACAACCACAAATGATGACACAGGCATAGATGCGATACGAATAAGTGCTGCAAGAATGGCATACAATTCTGCAGTAAAAAGCTAGCCAAAGATAGTAAATGCCCTTGCATGATGCTGTCCGGAAAACACTGCTGCGAATTTGATGCCGTCAGAAGATTTAGAGCCATCTGTGTACACGGCGATGGCATGAGAATAAGAGTGGAAGTGGTCAAGAAAAAGAGAGCGGGAAGCCACCATAGGCAGTTGGGCTTTCGAGCAAGGGAGTGAGAAAGAACAGACCCGAACAGCTGGAACTTCCCAGGGGGGTAGGGAAAAGTGAGATGCTACATGAACATATAAAAGCAGTAACTGAAGGGAAGACAAGTGCAAATGTAGGCAAAGAGAGAAGGGACGGAGCAAACAGGGGCGGCGAACAAATAAAGAATGTCTACTAATATCAGTGACCATTCTATAAATGGAGGGATTGCAGAGATCATGAGAGCATAGCGAAGGCAATGGGCATCACAGCAATCAGACAAGGATGGAACATTCGCTTCTGCATAGAGGCTCTCAACAGGGGAAGAGCGAAAAGCACCAAGGCATAAACTTAATCCTTGGTGATGGATGGGGTTAAGGCTAGAGAGAGTAGCAGGAGATGCCACTAAATAGATCTGGTCACCATAATCGAGTTTCGATAAAATGAGGGAGAGTTCAACGATCAGCTCCCCATGAAAGATGAGCAAGGGTTTTAAGAAGGTTCAGCCAGCTGTGACAAGTTGCCTTTAGAGAGGTAATGTGGAATTTCCAGGATAACCTACGGTCAAAGAGAAGGCCTAGAAATCTGACTGTATCACGTTCAGGGATACAGGAGCCATAGAGGTACAAAGGATGATCGGAGATGACAAAGCGTCGATTGGAAGTAATTTGGTGAGTTTTGGTACTGGAAAATTTAAACCTATGCGTGGTGGCCCAACTGGAAAAAAGGTCGACCATATGCTGGAGAGAAACTGTAATGAGGTGACAGTCAGCACCTGCACAAGCAATAGCAAAAAAATCTACATAGAGTGATGACCAAATATTGGATGGAAGAACAGAGGCCAAATCATTTATAGCACGGAGAAAAAGTGTTGTGCTCAGAACACATCCCTGAGGGACACCTTCAGCTTGGACAAAGTCTGGGGAGAGCACATTATTGACTCGAATACGGAAATGTCTGTCAGTTAAAAAGTTCTTAAGATGGTAGATTGCCTTGGGGGCTTAAGGAGTGGGCTTGGGACAAAATATTATGCCTCCAAGTTGTGTCATATGCCTTCTCAAGGTCAAAAAAATATGGCAATAACTGAGTGGTTATTAGCAAAGGCATTACGAACATATGTATCCAAGTGTAGTAAGGGGTCTATGGTAGAACAGTCCTTATGAAAGCCATAGTGACAAGTGTAGAGACTGTGTGTCTCTAAATACCACATTAAACGTCTATTTACCAGACGTTCCATCACTTTGCAAACTGCACTGGTAAGAGCGATGGGATGATGGTGGGCCTCCATGTCCCATAGTACCTGGTTAGTGGAAAGAGAGAACAATGGCAGATTTCCACAGCTGTGGAAGAACTCCTTGTGACCAAATAAGATTGAAAAGGCATAAGAGGACTGCAAGGGCTCACTGATGTAAATGTTGTAACATACGAATATGAATGCCATCGGGCCCAGCTGTCGATGATGGGCAAGCTGAGAGTGTTGCCTCCAGTTCCTGAAGTGTAAAAGGCACATTATACTGTTCTTCTCTGAGAGAAGAAAAATCCAAGGATACTAACTCTCTGGCAGACTTTGAGGAAAGAAATGAGAGGAAGAGATGGAGCCCCAGAGAAATACAGACCAGATGATTGCCAATTTCAATGGCAACATCTAGAGGATTTTCTATATCAACACTGGCAACCCGCAGAACAGGAGCCGGGTCAGGAGAATATTTACCACTCAGCTTCCTTACTTTTTTCCAGACTGCACTCATAGAGGAAGCAGAGGTAATGGTGGAGACAATCTCGCCAGCAAGTGCGTTTAGCATCATGAATGACACGGTGAGCAATCGCACGCTTCTTAAAATCAAAAAGTCTCAGTGGTTCTATGGTTCTATTGTACCGGTACCTGCCCCACGCAGCGCGGGTTACAAAGAGGTGGTGAATATGAAGGGGAAGTAAGAATGATTGGAAAATGATTGCTGTCATGTAAATCCGGGAAAACAGACCAGGTGAAGTCTAGTCTGGCGGAGGAAGAGCAGACTGAGAGGTCGATGCAAGAGAGAGTATGAGTAGGAGGATCAAAATGGGTGTGAGTACCTGTATTTAAAACCTGGAGGGGGTGGGAAGCAAGAAAAGCCTCTAACTGAATGCCATGGGAATCACAGTGAGACCCCCCAGAGGAAATGATGGGCATTAAAATCGCCAAGTAACAGAAGTGGTAGCCGTAATGACGAAACAAGAAAGGCAATATCCGGAATAGATAATGCTCCAGAAGGAGAGAGATACAAAGAACAGAGTGTATACCACCTATGCAGGTGGATACAGGCTGCCGTGTAATGCAGCGCAGAATGAACAAATAGCTGATGGTATGGAATATCAGTGCATAGAAGAAGGGCACTTTTGTTAAAGGTCCTATCAGGAAAAGGATCCAAAGAATACAATAAATTATAGCCTGAGATGGGATAGATAACAGCAGAGTGTAATTTTGGTTCTTGTAGCAAACACCAACAGAGGAAAATTGGGAGAGCAACATCTGAAGCTCACCCCGATTACCCCTGAGGCTGCATACATTCCACTGTAAATAGGCCATGATTGGCAACAATAAAGATAGTAGAAATCTGCAGGTAAGGGTACTTATGGACTAGAGGGGTTAGAAAAGTCCACATGCGGTGGCAGCGGAAAATGTTCAAGCAGCGAAGGAACGGTGAAATGTGATGAAAGAAGTTGCCCAGATGGAGAAGAGGAAAGAGAAGGAACAGAGGGTGGATCAGTGCCCATTGATGGTTTGGTCTCTGCAATATATTCAGCGATTGCTTCAAGTGTTTCGGAGTTCAGAGACGTTGTATGGGAGATAATACTGGAAAAGGAAGGAGGAGGAGTTTGAGTAAAGATTGGAACTGTAATGGACTGTACCAAGGTAGGGGGGGCAAAAGGGTGGAGGGACCTGGAGAAGTGTGGGAGGGGACAGAAGAGGCAGAAACCTGGGAGGTTGTAGAAGAGGAAGAAACTTGGGAGGGGACAGGGGAGGAAGGCACAGTACAAGGAGGAGGATGAACCTACACACTTGTAACAGAGCCAGTGAAAGGGTAAGACCCAGGTACAGAGACCGGGAAGGTAAAATGTGGAGGTGGATAAAGGGAAGGAGGAGTTAAAGTAGATTTTTTGGACTTCTGAGAAGTAGAGGGACGATTGGGAGGAGGTGCAGTTCTGAAACTGAGTGTAGAGAGGGAGTGCATGACATGTCGGTCTTTTCCGAGTAGAATGGGAAGGTAACGGAGGTCAGACAAATAGAAGGAGTCGGTTGAAACCCCAGCACCTGAAGTGGGTGACGAAACAGCACCAGCAAGAGGTACAGGGGCCTTAGGAGTGTCCAAAGAGTGGTCAAAAGATGAGGTGAGCTCAGAATGGGGTGTGGTAACAAGAAGGGGCCCGGGGGTAGCGGGGTCATGGATTGGGAACTCCATGGTTAGGTTACTTTTTCCTTTTTGTTTTTAAGAAAAAAAGAAAGAAGAAAATAAAAACAAAAAAAGGGGGGACCGGGGAGGGATAGTTCTTAGGAGGAATGAAAGGGCCAGAAATCTCCCTCCGCACCCAAGAGGGCCTCAGCACTGCAAGTAGCTCATGGAACCCGTGCCATACCCTACCCTTCATGCCAGTAAACCAGCAATCCAGGATAGCAACCTCACATCTGCTGAGCTACCTCAGTGGACAAAAGAGAGGGCGGCTGGATATCTACCACAAAGCATACCTCCTTCGGCCACCACCCCCAGAATCTGAAAGGTGGCTTCCAGAGATAAACCCATCGCCCGAAAGACACCCAAAGCTGCCCTCCGGAATACCAGAGAGGGATCGGGACATCCCCAGGTGATCCAGATTCCATGGCAAACTACGCCACCGCCAAGAACCTCAACGGAATGGGATGTACCCCAGTACCCTTTCCCCTACCTAGGAACTAGCACGCCTGTGGGAAAAATCTCAAAGGCCAAAAAGAGGAAGGGCAAAAGGGAGGGGTGGGGAGGAGGAGGAGAAAAGGAAAAAGGGGAGGATGGGATAGGGAAGGGGGGATTGGGGATAATTAGGTTCGGTTTGAGGAAGGAGACCGACAGGTCCAATTCCTCAGACCAAGAGCCTCTTCACCATGCCAAGGAGCCCCCATTAAAGAGGAGGACTTTATTGATCTCCCTTAAGAACTGCCGTAAGTTAGCTACATCAAATAAAATAGTTAAGATAAGGTAAGATTTCGTTTGGATTTTTAACCCCGGAGGGTTAGCCACCCAGGATAACCCAAGAAAGTCAGTGCGTCATCGAGGACTGTCTAACTTATTTCCATTGGGGTCCTCAATCTTGTCCCCCAGGATGCGACCCACACCAGTCGACTAACACCCAGGTACCTATTTACTGCTAGGTGAACAGGACAACAGGTGTAAGGAAACGTGTCGAAATGTTTCCACCCGCCGGGAATCGAACCCGGGCCCTCCTTGTGTGAAGCGGGAGCTTTAGCCATTTTGAGAATATAAAGTCTACTTCATATAAATCTGTTTTCAAGGAAGTCAGATGAGGTAGACTACTCTTTATTAATTCCTATTCATTGCCGGGAGGACATACTTGAAATGGCCCATGACCTACAAGTAGCCGAACACTTGTCCCATCATAAGACATGGCATAAAATTAAGCAGTCTTATTTCTGGCCAGGCATGTACTGTACTCGGAAATTTCTCAGAATCATAGGTTATGCAGGAGGTGCCAATGGTCTCCTACACGAAGTAAACCAATTGATCCAGTTTCCGGTATATCTTTTATGTTTAAAAAAAAAAATCTTCTGTCTGATTAGAGATACTCCACCACTGAAAAGGGATGTCTAGCCCTTGTGTGAGGGATCTCTAAACCTGGATACTATTTGTTGGGAAAACTTAAATTTGGCGACATTATTATTATAATCAAGGGGAAGCACTAAACCTGTAGGGTTATACAGTGCCTGTGGGGGGATGAAAGGTATTCAGGGTTAATTCAGGGAACTGGA
The DNA here is from genome assembly GCF_038502225.1 of Cherax quadricarinatus. Classification (NCBI taxonomy): domain Eukaryota; kingdom Metazoa; phylum Arthropoda; class Malacostraca; order Decapoda; family Parastacidae; genus Cherax; species Cherax quadricarinatus. Next base: position 29,463,425 of record NC_091332.1, read on the forward strand.
GCACAGATCCAGTTCCCTGGATCAAGAGCCCCTCACCAGCATCAAGGAACCTTCTTTGAGGAAAAATTTGGCGACAGATACATCCATGATTCATTTCTGACTGGTTAAGTCATGACAGTAGAAATATTGTCTCGTGCATTACACGACTTTTCTTTAGATTATGGGGAAGCGCTGAACCCGTAGGATTATAGTGCCTGTGGGAGGGGGATGGAAGATATTCAGGCTTAATTCAGGGAACTGGAACAGATCCAATTACCTAGATCAAAAGCCCCTCACCAGCATCAAGGAACCTCCCATGAGGGGCTCTTTTTTAGAACTTTTTCCTTGCTAATTCTTCTTACATTCCTGACCAAGTCTTGGTATAGGGGAATGCGAGGGAAAAAATCACTAGATAGGAGTGGTGGTAGTTTGTTAGACAATATGCTTGTTCTTTTGGGGTGGATGCATCATTCCTGCTACCTCTACCCCATTCTGCACCCGGTGGGAGGTGACAAGTCTCTCTCCGACCGGTGGTCAGTCACTTAACTTGTGGCTCCCATCAAAATTAAGTATTCATTCCACTCCTGTTTACTTTATTGTGTTTGGATTAACTGGGTTTAGATTTTCATGCTGCAAATTCTTCCTGTCCTGATTTGGACCTGCGTAGTGCAACATCATTTAATCCTCACCATTTCTTTTAAAAGCCGTACGCCTATCGTGCGAAGGATTTCTCGACTGGTGTGTGACTAATTTTAGCCTTGATTGTCAGCTCGGGTTATCCAGCACAGGCAAGAAGGCAGCATAGATCTTGAAAAGATGACATTAAACTGGGTAGCTCTACTTACACTGGTCCCTCTTCTACTCATAGCCAACACCCAATCAGCTACACACAAATCTAGCAACTGCCGCCCAGTTATAACTCCACCAGTGTTTCATAGTGTTTCTCTGCTGGCGACTTGGCAGTTCGCAAGTGTTGTGGTGGTCAGATTATTATTATAATCAAAAAGAAGCGCTAAGCCACAAGGGCTATACAGCGCTGCAGGGTAGGGAAGGAAACGAGGGTATCAGGCGGCAGAAGGGGGGAAAAGATGATTAGTAGGTTACAGAAAACAGCAGGGCAGGGGATAGTGCAGGGGTAGAGGGTAGCAAGAGATTGAGGTAGAAAGGGCTGAAGGTATCATCAGAGTTTGTGGAATAAGTCAGTTGTCAAAAAGTTAATGAGAGAGTCCGGATGAAAGATTGGTCCATCAGCGAGAAGGGAAGGTAAGGAGAGGACAGTGGAGCGAAGACGATGTTGGAGGTAAATTCTGCGTGCTCGTTGATAAAGTGGGCAGTCTAACAGAATGTGGCTGACTGATAATGGAACCTGACAATTCTCACAGAGGAGTAGGGGGCCTCTCCATGAGATGTCCATGAGTAAGACGAGTATGGCCAGTGCGAAGGCGGGAGAGAGTAGTCCCCCAACCTCGACACTGGTGGCAAGACAGCCAGTAACCTATACTCAGTTTAATAGAACAAAGTTTGTTATTGAGCAGAGCAGACCAACGTTGTTGCCAACGGGTGTGAAGGTGGGTAGCTATTACAGCAAAATAGTCCGGAAATGGAACACCTCTATATGAAATTGGTAGGTCATGTACTGCTGACTGTGCAGCAATGTCTGCCTGTTCATTGCCCTGTATGCCAACATGACCAGGGACCCAACAAAAAACAATATCTTTATGCTTGGTAGAGATACGGCATAGCCAAAGTTGGATACAGAGAACTAGAGGGTGAGGTGTATCAATTTCCATATAGCCTGTAGAGCACTAAGGGAATCTAAGTGGTGGTGGTCAGAGGATCCCAGTCCCTCTGTTCATTAATCTCTACTCATGTTGGAGTCACTGTCTACTCAGTGTATCAACAGTCACATCCACCTGTGGCTCCCCCCCCGTCCATCGTCATTGTAATCAAGAGGGAAACGCTCAACCCATAGGATTATACAGCGCCTCTGAGGGGGTTGTGGAACTGGAGCACAGATCCAATTCCCTAGATCAAGAGCCCTTCACCAGCATCAAGGAACCTTCCTTGAAGGGCCCATCATCATCAACAAAGGCTGGATGTTCCAAACCATGATTCAGATTATAATAATCATGGGGGATTATACAGTGCATGTGGGAAATAGAAAGTATTCAGGCTTAATTCAGGGAACCAGAGCATAGATCCAATTCCCTAGATCAAGAGCCCCTCACCAGCATCAAGGAACCTCCCTTGAGGGGACCACGATTCAAAGCTACTTTCCCTTAACATCGGCATGGCAACATTCATAATTAACTATGTATTGTGTACATACTGGCTTTGAGTCACTAATTATTTGTATATTTTATTTTTCATTTCTTTGGTTCAAATAGGATTAATTTCATGTTTAAGTGTTTTATATTTATTTCTTTTCATATTAATAAAACTGGTTTTATGTTATCATTGATTTTTCTATCTTTTAATTTCCATAAGGAGGATCCAGCCTTATCAAATACTCTGAGGGTCTGATAGGGCTACTGAACCTTCACACTGCACCACAAACTTACCATTAAATCAGTGTAATATCATTGACCAGCAAATGTGCTGACCAGCAGTTCAAACTCATCAGAAACACTGATATTTTCTCATCATCTAGGAGCCAATACCAGTAAACCTGTTAACTTTTTTGTCGTAACTACACTTGAACAGTGGTCACTATAGGCATCAGACATTTTGTGATAAAAAATTACTTGTTTCATAAGTGCACTACAAATAAAAGCAAGTACTTATCAGCATTATGTAGTGGGGAAATTTAGTAATATATGATACATAAAACTGGTTTATTCGAGCACCCAGCTCAAACTTTGTATTATTGTCTGCCAATCAATGGATGCATACTCTGCTGCCTATTATCTGAGTGACTCCTAGGTCCTCGACTGGTCAGAATTAAAGAATGAGAAGCCAGTGTGTCTGGCCGAGTAGGATGAACTGTGTTGCATGCTTAAACATGAATAGCAACTTGCCAAGAAAGGGAGGTTGCCCAATTGCCATGGCAATGTCGAAAAGGAAGATCGAGGGGAGTACTTACCAGTCAATTTCCTTATCTTTTTGAGACTGCTTACATGGGCATGGTAGTAGCAGTGGACACAAGCTTGCCTAAGAGAAAGTTTTGCTTCCCAGATAACATGACAGGCAATCACTTATTGGCTTAGGCTAAGAATCAGTCCCTAGTTCTGCCAAAATGGTACTGCACAGCACATTCTTTTGAAACCATACCAATCCCCATGCAGAATTTTAAATGCACAGCTTGAGCACATTACCAGGGAATACACTGAAAATTTTTACTTTAATTTCAGGGGATGGCAATCTAGGCTGCAGCAAGAACAGAGGTGATGAAAGTTTGCCACAACTTTTGAACAGCATGAAGTTGGAGAAAAATCAGAGAGGTACCTTTGAAGAGTCTAGTTAATCTACTGAGTCTGGCCATGGACCAGGCTCGTCCAGTGCACAGTCAAGCCACTAAAACTGAGAAAATTTGCCGAATCACAGCAAGACCTATTTCTTGAACAAATGATTATAATCTAATTAAAAAGTGAAATGGGCAAGGAATAAATCAGCAACTGGACGAGCATGAAGGAAAGAGCGGACTAGGCACTAGTTGCACAAGTAGAGATGTGCTACATAATAGTGGATTATTATTATTATAATCAAAAAGAAGCGCTATGCCACAAGGGCTATACAGCGCTGCAGGGCAGGAAGGAAGCGAGGGCATCAGGTGGCAAAAGGGAGGTGGATGAGTAATAGGTTATGGATAACAGCGGAGCAGTGGATGGTGAAAGGGTAAAGGGCAGCAAGAGACTGAGCTAGAAAGGGCTGAGGGGAGTGCGTAAGGTATCATCATCAGAGTTTGTGGAGTAAATCTGTCATTGTCAAGAAGTCAATGAGAGAGTCAGGATTAAAGGAGGGTCCATCAGCAAGAAGGGAAGGTAAAGAGAGAGCAGTAGAATGAAGACGGCGTTGGAGGTAAAATCTGCGTGCTCGTTGATAGAGAGGGCAGTCTAACAGAATGTGGCTAATCGATACTGGAACTTGACACTGCTCACAGAGAGGTACAGGGTGCCTCTCCATGAGATACCCCTGTGGAAATTGATTTGGTCCCTAAAATTCCACAGGACAGATCCAGCATGGCCGTACGGGACGGCTGAGCTGGATGGCCCTTATACCCCACCCAAACAGGGAAGCATTCTCTTGTCGGCGATAGATTCTTGGTAGGCATGTATTTAATTTATAGATTTACTCTTCAGGGAAGGAGTAGGTAGTTTTACTGGTAGTACACTAATATTAGGTTTACTAAGGCATCTGTAGATAATGATAATGTAGACCTAAGACCTTAATATAGGTAGTAATAGGCTGATAATGTAGGCAAACACTAGGATAAGTTAGCTAGGGAGAACTGGCAGCCCTAGTTTGAACGAAGAGACGAGGGTCTGGAAGAGGGACCAGCTCGTTCTTCTTAAGACAGACACCAACTGGACAAGACGTGCCGTGATCAGCAGACGGCACCCCCACGTGTCTTCACATTTGAAACCTGGGGAAATCTGGTAGAGGCACCTCGATGTACCGTAGATGACCTCCTCTGTCAGGCCCATACAGTAAGACAAGACCTCCTTTATCTCGTAGATTTCTGGCCAGTGTCTGGGGAGATTGTGAGTGAGTTTATCTGTGGGCCTGTGTTGCAGCTGGCAGAGCATGCCCAGTAAGTACCAGTGTCTCAGAGCAGTCTAGAAGCTAGTGTCTGAGTCTGCATAGTTATACTAGGGGATACATACCCTCTTGGATATAGGAATTTCTGAGGTGCAGGCAGGACACTAATTACGATTGAATATTGCAAGAATTAATGCTCCCGGTTGCACGTGGTTTCTGAGGGGGAGTCCAAAGGGGCTAAGGCTAGCTTAGGGAATCGAAGATCAGGATATATGCTGCAACACCAAGCAAGTTATTCCTTTATATGTGCATGCAGGCGAGGTTTCTTGCAATACCAATCATTTGTGAAAATCTGTCCTATAAGCCACTTGTGAGGCTGAGGTACCCACCTCAGAGCTCGGTGTCAACAGAGTTTGCCAGGGTAGGCGACTCACTTGGAGGCAGTCCACACAAATTTTCACAACCCGTGAGTAAGACGAGTGTGGCCAATGCTAAGACAGAGAGAGTGGTCTCCCAACCACGGCACTGATGACAAGAAGACGGCCAGTAACCTATGCTCGGTTTAATAGAATGAAGTTTGTTACCAAGCAGAGTTGACCAACGTTGTTGCCAACGGGCGCGAAGGTGGGCAGCTATTGTAGCAAAATAGTTCAGAAATGGAACACCTCTATAGGAAATTGGTAGGTCATGTACTGCTGACCGCGCAGCAGTGTCTGCCTGTTCATTGCCCTGTACGTCGACATGACCAGGGACCCAACAAAAAATAATATCTTTATGCTTCGTAGAGATACGGCGTAGCCAAAGTTGGATACGGAGAACTAGGGGGTGAGATGTATCAAATTTTCGTATAGCCTGTAGAGCACTAAGGGAGTCTGAGACTACCACAAATGATGACACAGGCATAGATGCGATACGAATAAGTGCTGCAAGAATGGCATACAGTTCAGCAGTAAAAATGCTAGCCGAAGATAGTAAATGCCCCCGCACGACACTGGAAACACTGCTGCGAATCCGACGCCGTCTGAAGACTTAGAGCCATCTGTGTACACAGCGGTGGCATGAGAATGGGAGTGGAAGTGATCAAGAAAAAGAGAGCGGGAAGCCACCGTAGGCAGTTGAGCTTTCGAGCAAGGGAGTGAGAAAGAACAGACCCGAACAGCTGGAACTTCCCAGAGGAGTAGGGAAAACTGAGATGCTACATGAACATATAAAGGTGGTAACTGAAGGGAAGACAAGAGTGAATGTAGGTGAAGAGAGAAGGGATAGAGCAAACAGGGGCGGTGAATGAATAAAGAATGTCTACTAATATCGGTGACCATTCTATAAATGGAAGGATTGTGGATTATTATAATTATTATAATCAAAAAGAAGCGCTAAGCCACAAGGACTATACAGCGCTACAGGGCAGGAAGGAAGCGAGGGCATCAGGTGGCAAAAGGGAGATGGATGAGTAATAGGTTACGGATAACAGCAGGGTAGTGGATGGTGAAAGGGTAAAGGGCAGCAAGAGACTGAACTAGAAAGGGCTGAGGGGAGAGCGAAAAGTATCATCAGAGTTTGTGGAGTAAATCAGTCGTTGTCAAGAAGTCAATGAGAGAGTCAGGATTAAAGGAGGGTCCATCAGCAAGAAGGGAAGGTAAAGAGAGAGTAGTAGAACGAAGACGACGTTGGAGGTAAATTCTGCGTGCTCGTTGATAGAGAGGGCAGTCTAACAAAATGTGGCTAATTGATACTGGAACTTGACACTGCTCACAGAGAGGAACAGGGTGCCTCTCCATGAGATACCCATGAGTAAGACGAGTGTGGCCAATGCGAAGGCAGGAGAGAGTGGTCTCCCAACCTCGGCACTGATGACAAGAAGACGGCCAGTAACCTATACTCGGTTTAATAGAATGAAGTTTGTTACCGAGCAGAGTTGACCAACGTTGTTGCCAACGGGTGCGAAGGTGGGTAGCTATTGCAGCAAAATAGTCCAGAAATGGAACACCTCGATAGGAAATCGGTAGGTCATGTACTGCTGACCGCGCAGCAGTGTCTGCCTGTTCATTGCCCTGTACGTCGACATGACCAGGGACCCAACAAAAAACAATATCTTTATGTTTGGTAGAGATACGGCGTAGCCAAAATTGGATACGGAGAACTAGGGAATGAGATGTATCAAATTTTCGTATAGCCTGTAGAGCACTAAGGGAGTCTGAGACTACTACAAATGATGACACAGGCATAGATGCGATACGAATAAGTGCTGCAAGAATGGCATACAGTTCAGCAGTAAAAATGCTAGCTGAAGATAGTAAATGCCCCCGCACGACGCTGTCCGGAAACACTGCTGCGAATCCGACGCCGTCTGAAGACTTAGAGCCATCTGTGTACACAGCGGTGGCATGAGAATGGGAGTGGAAGTGATCAAGAAAAAGAGAGCGGGAAGCCACCGTAGGCAGTTGAGCTTTCGAGCAAGGGAGTGAGAAAGAACAGACCCGAACAGCTGGAACTTCCCAGGGGGGTAGGGAAAAGTGAGATTCTACATGAACATATAAAGGTGGTAACTGAAGGGAAGACAAGAGTGAATGTAGGCGAAGAGAAAAGGGACGGAGCAAACTGGGGCGGCGAACGAATAAAGAATGTCTACTAATATTGGTGACCATTCTATAAATGGAAGGATTGTGTAGATCGTGAGAGCGTACATAGTAGCGAAGGCAATGGGCATCACAGCGATCAGACAAGGATGGAACATTCGCTTCTGTATAGAGGCTCTCAACAGGGGAAGAGGGAAAAGCACCAAGGCACAAACGTAATCCTTGGTGATGGATAGAGTTAAGGCTAGAGAGAGTAGCAGGAGAGGCCGCAGAATAAATCTGGTCACCATAATCGAGTTTCGATAAAACGAGGGCTGAATGTAGGCGAAGCAGAGTTCGACGATCAGCTCCCCAGGAAAGATGAGCAAGGGTTTTAAGAAGGTTCAGCAGGCTGTGACAAGTTGCCTTCAGAGAGGTAATGTGAGGTTTCCAGGATAACTTACGGTCGAAGAGAAGGCCTAGAAATCTGACTATCACATTCGGGGATACGGGAGCCATAGAGATACAAAGGATGATCGGAGATAACAGAGCGTCTAGTGAAAGTAATTTGGCGAGTTTTGGTACTTGAAAATTTAAACCCATGCATGGTGGCCCAAGTGGAAACACGGTCGACCGCATGCTCGAGAGAAACTGCAATAAGATGACAGTCATCGCCTGCACAAGCAATAGCGAAGTCATCAACAGAGTGATGACAAAATATTGGGTGGAACAGAGGCCAAATCATTTATAGCAAGGAGAAAAAGTGTTGTGCTTAGAACACATCCCTGAGGGACACCTTCAGCTTGGACGAAGTCCGGGGAAAGAACATTATTGACTCGAACACGGAAATGTCTGTCAGTTAAACAGTTCTTAAGGAAGGATGGTAGATTGCCTCGGAGGCCTAAGGAATGGGCCTGGGCCAAAATATTATACCTCCAAGTTGTGTCATATGCCTTCTCAAGGTCAAAAAATATGGCAATAACTGAGTGATTAATCGCAAAGGCATTACGAACATACGTATCCAAGCGTAGTAAAGGGTCTATGGTAGAACGACCCTTACGAAAGCCATATTGACGAGAGGAGAGACTGTTGTGTGTCTCTAAATACCACATTAAACGTCGATTTACGAGACGTTCCATCACTTTGCAAACTGCACTAGTAAGAGCAATGGGACGATAGTGGGAGGCATCATGTCCTGTAGTACCCGGTTTGCGGAAAGGGAGAACAATGGCAGATTTCCACAGCTGAGGAAGAACTCCTTGTGCCCAAATAAGATTGAAGAGGTGCAAGAGGACTACAAGGGCTGACCGATGTAAATGTTGTAACATACGAATATGAATGTTGTCAGGCCCAGCTGCCGATGATCGGCAAGCTGAGAGCGTTGCCTCCAGTTCTTGAAGTGTAAAAGGCACATTATACTGTTCTTCTCTGAGAGAAGAAAAGTCCAAGGGTACTAACTCTCTGGCAGACTTTGAGGAAAGAAACGAGGGGCATAGATGGAGCCCTCAGGAAATACGGACCAGATGTGTGCCAAGTTCAATGGCAACGTTGAGAGGGTTTGCTACATCAACACCAGCGACCCGTAGAACAGGAGCCGGGTCAGGAGAGCTTTTACCACTCAATTTCCTCACTTTTTTCCAGACTGCACTCATAGAAGAAGCAGAGGTGATGGTGGAAACAGTCTCGCCAACAAGTGCGTTTAGCTTCACGGATGACACGGCGAGGGATCGCACGCTTCTGCTTAAAATCAAGAAGTCTCTCAGCGGTTCTATTGTACCGGTACCTGCCCCATGCAGCATGTTTCAAACGTACTGCACAGCACAAGCAGGAGACCACCAAGGCAGGCACTTCTGAGAATGCCTGCCTGAGGTTTGGGGTATAGAATGAGAAGCTGCGGTATAAACTGACGTCGAGATGATGTGTAGGAGCTCATCAATGGAGGATGAAGAAGGAACCTCACTAAAAGCAGCGAGGTGTGAGTAAAGATCCCAATTTGCTGAATCAAATTGCCAGCGAGGGCTACGGAAAGGTGATGAATAGGAAGGAGAAGCAAGAATGATCGGAAAATGATCGCTGTCATGTAAGTCCGGTAGAACAGACCAGGTGAAGTCTAGTGCAGTGGAGGAAGAGCAGACTGATAGATCGATGCAAGAGAGAGTATGAGTACGAGGATCAAAATGGGTGGGAGTACCCGTATTTAAAACATGGAGGGGGCGAGAGAGAAAAGCCTCCAACTGGATGCCACGTGAGTCACAATGAGACCCCCCCCCAGAGGAAATGGTGGGCATTAAAATCAAGTATCAGAAGTGGTGGTAAGGATGAAACAAGAAAGGCAAAGTCTGGGATAGAAAATGCTCGAGAAGGAGAGAGAGATAAACAACATATTGTAAACCACTTATTCAAGTGGATACGGGCTGCAGTGTAATGCAGCAAGGTATGGACAAATAGTTGACAGTACGGAATATCATTGCGTAGAAGAAGGGTACTTTCATTAAAGGCCCCATCTGAGAAAGGATTCGAAGAATACAATAAATTATAACCTGAGATAGGTTGGAAGACAGCCGAGTGTAATTTTGGTTCTTGTAAGCAAGCACCAACAGGGGAAAACCTGGAAAGCAACATCTGAAGCTCACCCCGATTACCCGAGGCCGCGGATATTCCACTGTAAATAGGCCATGATTGGCGATGAAGAAAATACCAGGAATCTGTAGGTAAAGGCACCTACGGACTAGAGGGGTTAGAAAAGTCAACGTGTGGTGGCATTGGAAGACGTTCAAGTAGCGAAGCAACGGAGCGTTGCGAAGAATGGGGTTGTGAAGATGGAGGAGAGGGAAGAGAAGGAACAGGAAGTGAATCAGTGTCCATTGAAGGTTTAGTCTCTGCAATATATTCTGAAATGGCTTCAAGTGTTTCTGAATTCAAAAATGTATGGGAGACCATATTGGAGATAGGAGGAGGAGGGTGAGTAAAGATTGGGACAGTAATGGACTGTACCAAAGTAGAGGGGGAGGGAAGAGTAAGAAACTGGAGATGAAGTGTGTGGGGGGGGGGGGACAGAAGAGACAGAAACCTGGGAGATGGCAGAAGAGGGAGAAACTTGGGAGGGGATGGGGGTGGAAGGCATAGTACGAGGAGGAGGGTGAATCTCCACACTTGTAATAGAGCCAGAGAGAGGGGAAGAACTAGGTACAGAGACTAGAAAGGTAAAGTGTGGAGGTGGAAGAAGGGAAGGAAGGGGCAAAGAAGATTTGAGCAATGTGGATTTTTTGGACTTCTGAGTAGAGGGGCGATTGGTATTAGGTGTCGTACGAGGTCTTGTCGATACTGGGGCTTGTGAGGAAGGACGCGAAGATGTGAGAACAGACTGAGTTGTAGTCGGGACGTCAGAGCCAAGGACAGTAAAAGGATTAGATGCCAGTGGCTATGGGAGGGGTAACAACAAAGGAGGCTGCAGAAGATGGGACCCCAGAAGTGGGGGGATGTTTGGAATCACGAGAATAAGAAACACAGGGTAGTCTCCCTTGGAGGCGGAGATGAGTAACTGCCATAGCATAAGGAGACCTGCCTCTTTGAGGCAACGGATTTCACACGTTCATTTAAGTAGACCTGGCAACGGCGGGAGTACGAAGGGTGAGCATTACAATTATGGGAAGATGGAGGTTGACTGCAAGATGTATTAGAATGGTCGTCGGCACCACAGACTGGGCATTCGGCCATAGATCTGCAATATTTCACTGGGCGACCAAAATGCCAGCAATTTCTACATTGTTGTGGTGTAGGTATCACCTACATACAGAGGACGGGAGTTCTCGGCTGTCAAAAGTTAAACGAGCCACATTGCAAGGGTAACGTCTCCGCCCCCGGGCAGGAAGGACATAAGTGCCTACTTTGAGGATTGGGAGTTCCTGGAGTTCCAGCTATTCAAAAATGTCATTGCCACATGACTGGAAATTCTGTTGGACTATGGTATGAGGCAGAATGACAGTACCACTACAAGAATTGAGAGAAAGATGTTTTTCAATAGTGATAGTAGTAGTATCGATATTCGAAAGGAGAAAGATCATGAGCTTGGGTAGCATTCTGGACAGTGATGATGCATGTACCGCTCTTGAGAGCATGAAATGAAATATCTCTACCAACATGACGCAGGAGCACTTTGCCAATACTATGGTCAGAAAGGTAGGCAGAAGAAGTCTGTCTTAAAGTAAAGAATTTAGTCCATTGTGTGGTCCGAAACTGAGCGTGGAGAGGGAGTGCTTGAAGTGTCTGTCTTTTCCGAGTAGAACGGGAAGGTAACGAAGGAGCATCATCAGGAGATTGACAGTGGCGTTTAGGAGTAGGACCAGAGTTGGTCCGGTGTGAAATGGGCAGTCGATTCGAAAATTGCCCTACCGTAGAGGGAGAAGCCGGAAGCATAGTCAAAGGAGAGCGGAGTTCAGACAAATCGAAGGAGTCAGTCGAAGCCCCGGTACCTGAAGCAGGTGAGGAAACAGCACCAGCAAGAGGTACAGGGGCATGAGGAGTGTCCGAAGAGTGGTCTAAACACAAGGCAGGGTCAGAATGGGGTGCAGTATCAAAAAGGGGCCCCGGGGGTAGTGGGTTCATGGACTAGGGCTGCCATGGTTAGGTTACTCCTTTGCTTTTTGTTTTTAAGAAAAAAAAAAAAGAAAAATAAAAAAAAAGAATAAAAAAAGGGGGGAGTGGGGAGGAATAGTTCCCAGGAGGAATGAAAGGGCCAGAAATCTCCCTCTGCGCCCAAGAGGACCTCAGCACCGCAAGTAGCGCAGATGCAGCATGGAACCCGTGCCATACCCTACCCTTCATGCCAGTAAACCAGCAATCCGGGATAGCAACCTCACATCTGCCGAGCTACCTCGGTGGACAAGAGAGGGCGGCCGGATATCCGCCACAAAGCATACCTCCTTCGGCCACCACCCCCAGAATCCGAAGGGTGGCTTCCAGAGATACACCCGTCGCCCAAAAGACACCCAAAGCTACTCCGGGATACCGGAGAGGGATCAGGACATCCCCAGGCAATCCAGATTCCACGGCAAACTACGCCACCGCCAAGAACCTCAAAGGAATGGGATGGACCCCGGTGTCATTTTCCCCTACCTAGGAACTAGCGCGCCTGTGGGAGAAATCCCAAAGGCCAATAAGAGGAAGGGCAAAAGGGAGGGGTGAGGAATGGAAAAAGGGGAGGATGGGATAGGGGAGGGGAGAATGGGGGTAATTAGGTTCGGTCTGAGGAAGAAGACAGACAGGGCTAATTCCTCAGACCAAGAGCCTCTTCACCACGCCAAGGAGCCCCCCTTGAAGAGGACGTCAACTCCAATATCTGAAAACATTCACTTCTTCCATGCTACTCCTCCCCAATTTGATATCCAATTTTTCTTTATCTAAATCATTTGATACCCTCATCATCTTACTCTTTTCTATGTTCACTTTCAACTTTCTACCTTCTACCTTCACACACTCCCAAACTCATTTACCACAAAGTAGGAGTTGTCAGCTACTCTGATGACACTGCTTTTGGGAGATTCTGAAGAGAAGTTGCAGAGATTGGTGGATGAGTTTGGTAGGTTATGTAAAAGAATATTGAAAGTAAATATAGGCGAGTGAAGTGATGAGGACAAAAAAATTAGGTAACTAAAGACTGGATATCAGATTTGAGAGAGCAAGTATGGAGGTGGTGACTATTTAGATATTTAGGAGCAAACATGTCAGCAGATGGGGTCCATAAAAGACGAGATAAATCATAGAACTGATGAAGGGAAAAAGGTAAGGGGTGCACTTAAGAGTCTGGAGACAAAACTTTGTCCATGGAAGCAAAGAGGGGAATGTACGAGAATATAGTCATACCAACACACATGGGTGGTGAATGTTGCAACAAGGAGGATGAAAGCAGTGCAGATGTCATGTCTGAGGGCAACATGTGGTACAAGTATAATGCAAAGAATTTATGGAAAATTTTATAGGGTGTTTACCTGTATGTACCTCAACATTATATACATACCAGTAATCTCATTGGGAGACAACCATATTGTTTAACATAGTCACCCCGTGTAGACATGTGAGAAAACTTAACCACCCCTGGTCGGGGCAAGTGGTTCCTTTGACCTCACAATCTTATCCATATCTATCCGAGACCAGTATGGATTGGATAGCACCCACAAGTACGGTGCTACTAATTAATTGTGGACTGTATAGATTATATTAGTTTAGCTGAATGAAAGGGGGGGGGGGTAGGATACACATGGATACATCCATCAAGGAAAAAACATTTGTACATAATCCCACCACTTGCCAGATGTTCTCTGGTGGTCACTTGATGTAGCTGGATCACTCATAACCTATCTAATCACAACATCCCTAACTGGCCAGCATCAGTCTGTTATAACTAGAAGGGTTACTTAACTGTGGGTGATTGATACTCCTTATTTCCTCCATTCACCATCTCATTTCGAAGTCCTGCTACACCGACACGGTTCTTATTCCGGCAGGACGAGGTATCCGTCGGTTCGTCCCGGTTTAGAAGTCGTGATTCCATAAATCTTCATTATCCCCGGTACGAGTCACACGTTCACTCGGAGCAGGGCGATCTATTTCACATCCCGCATTCTCTTAACTCAATGTTATTATCACTGATTACATTACCATTCACAAGACGATTTAACGTCTCATAACTATTATACAAATTAGAGGTCACTCCATTAAGATCTGAGGCCGATGAGCGAGGATTAACACACGGGTATTTCCCCTGGACACACACCATGGCCGTGCACCTGCCACCCCCACTCGAACATTATTCGCTAATTTTACCACCCCTTTACGGTGGTCCCGTAAATCACGTTCCCTCACTCTCCACAAGGAACAGTTACGACACTTCCTATTATGAAATGAGGCCTATATTAATCCTTAGGCCGCTGTGAATGCCAATTTCATGGTTCCATGCTTTCCCAGCCTCCTCACCACATTCAAAACACTCCCGCCTCCCCCATGGCCCGAGTCGCCCCAAACCCCCGCACATCCGCGCATGTGCAAAGGGAACTCTTGGTTCTACCCTATTGTCAAATACATTTTTGACTCGCATCGACACATCAAACGCCTACCAGGCACCACAGCTTCAGAAAATCAAAAATTTTCCACAGAATTTGTAGTTTGGAAATTAGGTGTGGGATTACCAAAACTATTATCCAGAGGGCTGAGGAGGGGTTGCTGTGGTGGTTTGGACATGTAGAGAGTGAAACAAAATAGAATGTCAAGTGCATAAATCTATAGCAAAGGGAAGGCGGGATAGGGGTCAGTCTAGGAAAGGTTGGAGGCAAGAGAATAAAGGTTTTGTGTGAAAGGAGCTTGGGCTTCCAGCAAGCAAGCATGCACGAGTGTTAGGGGAGTGGAGGCAAATTGTTTTTAGACCTTGACGTGCTGTTGGTGTGAGCAAGGCAACATTATGAAGGGATTAAGGGATAACAGGCCAGAGTCTTAGAGATGGAAAGTATTATTTGCACTCTTGAAGGGTGATTACACTAGTTTTATAACTAATGTAGGCCCACCTCTGACAAGACAGTGGAGTGAATGATAGTGAAAGATTTTTTCGGGCCACCCTGCCTTGGTGGGCGAGAGCCGGAGTTAATAAAAATAAAATTACCCACCTGTAACTGCTGAACCTTGGCACAGAAGGCAGTATTCACACTAGCAGAAACCAACCGTGGCATATTGGAACAAAAAATGGCACAATACCGTGACAATACACAAACCGCACACAAGAGGAGCTTACATCATTTACTAGTGAAGGCCTATGTATAGTTTTTGTTAGCGTGACTGTAAATGGTCCAAGTCAGACCGAAACATTGTCGGAACCACCACCTGTGTGGGTGGAGTATACTAGAATTAAAATTTACTGAACTAGGCTTAGCAAAACTGCCTGATTGAAGCAAAAACTATACAGTTTGCTCCTAGCAGTGGGTTACTATTGCTGGCCAATATCCCACCTTCAATCTGCAGGCAACCTCCAGTAACTAGTCAAGAGGATATGCAAGGTCACCCTCCAACACCCGACGACTACCCAGCATATCCTAAGAACCTATTTACCATTTCACAAGTCTGCACTATTATAATTGATTAAAGTGCTAAACCCTAAAGGATTATATAGCACTAATCTGTATTTTAGCAATTATCCCTATCCCTAGGCCTCGTCACAGACTGGGCTGCAAACAATCCCAGAAACCCTCTCCAGATATCCCTTTTGCCTAGGATTATTGTAATCAAGGGGAAGCGCTAAACCCGGAGGATTTATACAGCGCCTGGGGGGGGGGATGTGGAAGGCATTCAGGCTTAATTCGGGGAACTGGAGCACAGATCTAATTCCTTAAATCAAGAGCCTCTTGCCAACATCAAGGAACCTTCCTTGAGGGGTTCTGCCTAGGAGCAAAGTTTTGAAAGGAAAAATTTCTCCAAGACCAGAGGGGGTTGGGGCAGATTACTACTATAATCGTGGGGTAGCACTAAACCTGTAGGATTATACAGCACCTAGGTAGGGGAGGTATTTAGGCTCAATTCAGGGAACCAGAGCAGACCCAACTCCCTAGATCAAGAGCCCCTCACCAGCATCCAGAAACCTACCTTGAGGAGCAGGATGGGGCAGAGGCATGTCGACTATTCAGGATTCAATCTAGGAGAGGTTAACTTCCTCTCATCAGAGAACCCTTCACCAAACCAAGGGACCAAGTTTTTTTTTTTTTTTTTTTTTTTTTTACAAATTGCCTTACCTTTAAGTAAAGCATTCAGAAAGGGTTCAAAGTAAACACATGCATATATGAAACGTTTATTACGTTGATTTAGGAAAGCAATTTTGACAAGGGGCGAGAATTTGTTAGATTTTTGACCTAAACTACCACCAAAACATTACGCTTTATTATACATTTCACATTTGGCAGTCGACTTAAAGCGCTCATGATTGGTGACTTTCTAGAACATTTTTAAATATCAATATTCATGGGGAGGATGTTCATAACCATTAATGCAGATGACAATGAAAGTGAAAACTTTAATACCATTCTTTTTTTTTTTAATACCGCCTGCTAGACAAACCGGAAGTTTACCTAGGAGCTAGGCAGAGTGCCCCACAAAGTACTCTACCTAATAAAAAAATTCTGAACATAAGTACAAACCCAGAGAAATAAAGCTCCTCAGTTGACTGGTCTTTAAATAAAGCAGATGAGAACTCACGGCATCAGGAGAGGTGGGATATCTTTTGATGGTCACTATACTGAATGGTGTATTCTCCCCTGCTGACAACAGTAGTGATGTTATGTGCCGACTGTTTGTCCAAAGACTTTAAATAAGCCAATAGAAATCCCGCCCAATGGCAATGTGGTACCATAATTCAAATTGCTTTCCATTCCCGCTGGTAACTCACCTGACTGCCGATCATTCTCAACAGCGACGAGAAAATTACATTACTCAAATATTTTCATCAGTACTCCATGCTTACATCCAACAAAGTCATTATCTACCGCATTTATCATCGATCTTTTAGACACCAACTGGCCACGACATAACAGTAAATCAGCTCAATTTTGTAGGGGGTCACATCTAATAAACCAATAAGTATTACATTATTAATCTTAAACGTACAGTGAATTCACGAGTTGTAACTAGTTACTGTAAAAATATTAACACCAGGAGTTTCAATTTTTTCTAGTTACCAATGAGAATCTATGGTTAATTTCTTTGCTACAACCACATGATTCACTGGTTAATTAATACAGTAACAATCTCTTTATACTTGTTGGTTTCATCCGCTGACTGTCAGTACGCAACGTTACATACAAAGAGGCGGGACCGAGGGAGCCCAACCCCCATGGGAAGTACAAAATGCTAAGTGGTTCATTTAGCAGTAATAAGTAATGCAGTCTGGCTGGCCGCCCCAACAGAAACGGCCAGCCGACCCAAGCGGCGTTTTCACACTATCAAACACTCTCCACGCTGGTCCAGAGCTCCAGTTAGTCCCATTGTCTATATTCACTTCAGTCTCTTAAGGTGGTGAACAAGAGCTGCAACACTCGCCGAGTAGCCTGTGCACGAATGTTAACGTAACAGCTGGGACTGCTCCTCAATGTTGAGTCGCAAATGCACTGGGAAAGAAATGAAAAGACTCCTCAATTCATTAACAAGCTCGAGGATGTCTTACAGGCAGCAGAGAGGCCGAGGGGCGACCGTTGTGGTGGTGTTGCAGCCACGAGTATCGAGGTGGTGAGCGTAGCGTCACTGAGGAGTGCCCAGCCGCAGCCTCGACTACTAGTAGCCACGCTGGCGGTGTGAAAAGTGAGGTGAGGAATGGTCGACCCTTAGGCATCACGACTTGAAGGTTGGAGTGTGGAGGGTCGAGTGAAACATGCTATTAGGGGTTGCGTTCATCAGTTTTGGTCACCCCCTTCATTAGCATCTTCCCCTTCGCCCTGCGTATCACTCGTCCAAAGCGTTAAGTTGTCTCTCAACAGCTGCATAATGAGCGTGGAGTCCTTATATGAATCTTCATTCAGTGTATCTAACTCTGCTATTGCATCGTCAAATGCCTGAAAGAAATACAAATGAAAGTGAAAAGCTAAAGTGTTCAAACCCATACTTACAATTCCTTAGTGGCTAAATTGTTGGTCTAAAAATTTATAAATAATTTAAGTGGTTTTTGGCATGCAAATCTACACTGTATCAGCAAATCACAAAATGGCTATCTGGCTACATTAGTCTGATCAACTCTTCCTCATTTATGATGAGCATTTTAACATTCAGGCAATCACTTATTAATCAAGTATCAAGACAATCATGACAGGAGTAACCAAAAATATGGAATATTTGGGTAATCGCCGGGGCACAGGGAGCAACAGGTTTTCACTCAGATGTCATCAGCCATGCAGGACACTGTGCGTCACTGCACTCTCACGGCCCTAGGTGCTTCAAAACGGGTGTGTGTGAAAAACAAATTTAAACTACCTAGTATCTTCACAAACCACATACAGTACTTCATTCCTGAAGCATGTTGACCCAAGAAGCTACTAGGTTTTCACACAAACTACATTAAAATATTGTTAGTTATAACACAAGGATTAAATAACAGCTAAATCTGTGAGTGATCTACACAGCTAACTGAGCTGATCCCATGACGCAGTGTCATGCAAAAGGGTCAAGGGGTAAAGTTAGCAAGTCACGCGAGTCGCAGCCGCTCGTGGGTCCAGGTCTCGTTACCTGCTTGGCTAAGTGACACGCTCTGTCAGGAGAATTCAGGATCTCGTAGTAGAAAACAGAGAAGTTGAGGGCCAGGCCTAGCCTGATGGGATGAGTAGGCTGCATCTTAGACTTGGCGATGTCGAAGGCCTCTTGATATGACTTCTGGGAGTCGTCAACCACAACTTGAACAAGGGAGGGCAAAATAAATAATAAAACTAAAGATTAATAGGGATCTGCACATGACAGATACGAGTTGCCCGTAACAAAGCATTATTACATGTTGCTCCCCGTCGCCACCGGTTCCCCTGCAAGGCGAAATTGTAGTACCTGTTTAGCTAGCTGGCATGCCTTATCGGGCGAGTTGAGGATCTCGTAGAAGAAAACTGAAAAGTTCAGTGCCAGACCCAGCCTGATTGGGTGGGTGGGCTGCATCTCTGCCTTGGCGATATCGAATGCCTCCTGGTAGGACTTCTGGGAATCATCCACAACACCTGAACAAAGAAATCGTGTTTGTGTTAAAGCTTACACACAGTAAAGTATTATAAAGGAGTAAGCCATATTATGATAGTGTGGAGTCATGCAAGTCACCTTAGGGTTAAGACCACCACCATGTGGCAAGGTTCTCCAATTATCCACACCCCCCCTATTAATTTACCAGTCCCAAGGGACCTCGCCCATCAGACCATGCATTAACATAGAAATTAACATACCAGTTATTTTCATTGACTTAGTTTTTGAATGCCAAATCATTAATTGATATACATTAAAATTTAAAGTCCTTACAACTAAGTTTTACCTAGCTATGATAGCACGAGCATGGTACCTTACAACTTTTTTCTTTGAATCTCCCTATTTGTGGTAAAGGAAAGGGTGAGATTGTGGAATTTCAAGTGCAATACCACCAAAAGCAGAGCGATACACAACTTATTCAAGTCACCTTGTACAAAAAATACTACAGGTTCTTAAAGAGCTGTTCTAATCGATTTAAAGAACTAAAACCTTATGGTTTTATTCAGCACTAAACATTCTATTATGAACATTTAACAAGTTCGCACTATCACAAATTTCAGAAATTAATCACAATACATATATAACTAGTCCATTTTCCAGTCATATAACCATGACCATAAATCATTCCATATCAGCAAGGAGTGGGAGCAAATGTAGAAAAGGGGGAGGTAGAATTCCTGCTACTAAACCTTTTTGGTGTCAGTACTGTAATACTATACCAAAATTCTAGCTGCTTCCAATCTTGCAGGAGAAAGATGGTAGGCCTACATATGAGAGAATGGGTTTGAGTGGTCAGTGTGCACGCTCAGTATAAAAAATCTTGCAGCTTACAGTGCCCGAGGAAAAAAAAAAAAAAAGTGGTTGAAAATGGAGAATTTGCTGTGTATTTTCATATGGTATTTATGGTTTTATTCTAGTTTTCTTGGTGTCATTTGATAGAATGAGATGTATATTACAGAAATAGAGATTTTGAATGGTTTATAGAATAAAAGTAGCTTCAAACCGAGTTCAAAGTTGCAGAAATGTGACTTGGCAATGTTCAAGAGTAAAATCACACATGTCCAATGCATGTCAACTGGTGGGTCTAATGTGCATTCATGAATGCACCTACATTTATGCAATTATTACAATTATGCTGTAGTTTGAATAACTACAAATATCCGTGAATATTCAAAATTAAAAGCAAGCATAATACAAGAGGGGTGTGGAGATGTGATTAATGAACAGAGATTGTTACTTTGTGCCAGGAATGCCTGCATTGTTTATTCTGGCCCCTATTTTGAAATTCGCCTTTCTTTAATTGTACAAGAAGTTTACCAAATTAGTAATTTCTGATCACTTTGGTTAGTTGAAATGGGTAAATGGGCAGTTTCTTGTGCTCAATCGATAGAATAAAGAGTTCCAGCAAAACAGCTACAAGTTTGATCAAGCAGAGGAGAGGAATTGGCCCAAAATACGGCTCAAGATGACTCAAGAAATCGTAATGACACGATTGCAAACAAACCATACCCCTGGCCGGGATTGAACCCGCGGTCATAGTCTCAAAACTCCAGCCCGTTGCATTAGCCACTAGACCAGCTAGCCACAATAAGATTCATCCAACTAGGTATATTTCTACACCATAGGAAGGTTAGCACAGGCACCTCTGACCACAAATGCAAGTTTTTACAGACGAATCTCCAGCTAGCATGGCCGTGACAAACTCTAGCTCAAGTCCCTTCACTGCCGTCGACATGACTGTGGCTAGCTGGTCTAGTGGCTGACGCGACGGGCTGGAGTTTTGAGACTATGACCGCGGGTTCAATCCCGGCCGGGGGTATGGTTTATACGGCTCAAAGCGGGCAAAATCGCCAATGTGTAAATATCATCTAGACTGACTTTGGGGGAGCATGATTCCTCTTGTAATGCCATAAGTTTTCCATCAAATTTCATACTTTTGATTTCATTATATTCAAAAAATGATTTCATAAAAAAATTGTTTACATTTTTGACACTGAGCAAGCTTGCGAGCAGGGAGTCTCGACACTCAAATGGTTCAGCTAAGTAGGAAGAGGGAGAAGGGGGGGGGGGGTTGGTCAAGGGCCAACTGATTCACTGCCTCCTTGCATGTAGAGAACCCTTTCTTATGGAGATTGAGACTATCTGTTATTCAGGGTGCATTTGTTGGGTGGCAGGAGAGGTCTGGTGGAGGGGTATTATGCAAGTATCAATATGGTTTAAGAAAAGGTCACACTGCTGCTGAGCCGTTAATAAACCTCCACTGTCTACCTACCTGGAGGATGTTCTGGGGGTCAACACTTGTGGCCAAGTCTATAACCTGGCCTCCCAATCTATCAGAGCCTGATGAACCAGGCTGTTACTGCTGGCTGTATGTATGCAAGCCAATGCACAAACCACAGCCCGGCTAGTCAGGTACTGACTAGGTATGCCCAGTTTCATCTAAAAGCTGGCAGTTGATTATCTGTTAGTTATTACAGAGATTATACAGATAGTGTGAATTTTCACCTGGGCTGCCTCCTGGGATTCTTGCCATAATATTTACCAGGGTCTTCATTTTGTTTTAAATTTAAAATCAAGCAACATTTGTGGCAGGGGCTGAAGACTTTTCAGACAGCAATAGATTTTCAATAGTAGTTCTTTAACTATTAAGTTGCACTTAGCAGCTTGTATATAACCACAATGACCAGGTTTGGTTCTCAAATTTTACTGCCAAAACTTTAAATGCCATTCATTCCTTGAATGGCTGAGTCTGCAGCATGTTCACACAGCATAATGAAAAAAATGTCACGTTGACCAACAGTTGCTTCCAACTTCGTTATTTCCTATTTGTAGGCTTCATAATCAACTGCTTTCAAATAAGCTGTTTGTAAATAAATGTAGAAACACTACCCTTATCGCCTTTGCTGTCCAAAGCCCCCAAGTTAAAGATTCTTTGACGAGCTCCCAGCCTTGGACCAGGCTTGTCAGGTGCTTAAAAAATTTACCAATTAAAGAGTACATTTTTCTGGCAAAACAGAAAACTTTCCCATTAGTATTTAACGATATGAAGGAGTGTTCAATATTACCCACTGATGGTAACAGCAAATTCCCTTGTGCTTCATTTTTTCCTTGGAATTAATTTTGATTTTCCAGTTTCTTTTGGCCTGACTCGTCATTCATGCATGCATTCACCCACTGCATGCAATACCCACACTAATACTTATCGGTACATTACCTGCTGCTGTCTTACAAGTCCTTATAACATAATTGCTGTACATAGAACCCAATCTGCACGTCACATTCATCCACCAAATGCATATTGGCAGGTTACAGAATAGGTTCACTGGATTGTATTCATCTTTTGTCATTTTGTGGTAAAACTGTAGGTTGGTAGCCAGCAACCACCCAGGGAGGTACTACTGCCCTGCCAAACTAGTTGGACTGAAACCTGTATTTGTTTTACATGGTAGGAGTGCTGGGGTCTTACCTGGAGGTTATTCTGGGGATCAACGCCCCCGTGGCCCGGTCCATGACCAGGCCTCCCGATGGATCAGGGCCTGATCAACTAGGCTGTTACTGCTGGCCGCATGCAGTCCAATGTACGAGCCACAGCCCGGCTGATCCGGCACTGACTTTAGGCATCTGTCCAGCTCTTGAAGGCAGCCAGGGGTTTATTGGCAATTCCCCTAATGCTTGATGGGAGGCTGTTGAATAGTCTTGGGGCCTCGGACACTTATGATGTTTTCCTTTAGTGTACCAATGGCACCCATACTTTTTATTGGGGGCATTTTGCATCGCCTGCCCAGTCTTTTACTTTCGTAGGGAGTGATTTCTGTGTGCAGATTTGGGACCATTCCTTCCAGGATTTTCCAAGTGTAATTATGATATATCTCTCCCTCCTGCGTTCCAACGAGTACAAGTCAAGTGCTTCCAAGCATTCCCAGTAGTTAAGGTGCTTGACAGAACTTGTACGTGCAGTAAAGGATCTCTGTACACACTAGATCTGATTTCACCTGCTTTGAATGGAGATGTTAATGTACAGCAATATTCCAGCCTAGAGAGAAGTGATTTGAAAAGGATCATTGGCTTGGCATCTCTCGTTTTGAACGTTCTCATTATCCATCCTATCATTTTCTTTGCACTTGTGATCGTGGCACTGTTGTGATCCTTGAAAGTGAGATCCTCAGACATTACTACTCCCAGGTCCCTTACATTATTTTTCTGCTCTATTGTATGGCCAGAGTGTAGTATACTCTGTTCTAGTTATTATCTTCAGTTTTCCATAACGGAGTAGTTGGAATTTGTCCTCATTGAACATCATATTGTTTACCATTGCCCACTGGAAAACTGTTTATATCTTCTTGGAGGTTAACCGCATCCTCAGCAGATGACAGCCTCATGCAGATCCTAGTATCATCCACAAAGGATGATACGGTTCTGTGATGTATATCTCTGTCTGATATAAGGATGAGGAATAAGATGATGGCAAGTACTGTGCCTTGTGGAACAGAGCTCTTCACTATGGCAGCCTCCGATTTAACTCTTAACCACTACTGTGTCCGATTTGTTAGAAAGTTGAAGATCCATCTCCCCACTTTCCCAGTTGTTCCTTCAGCACGTATTTTATGGGCTATTACGCCATGATCGCATTTGTCAAATGCTTTTGCAAAGTCTGTGTATATTACATCTGCATTCTGATTTTCTTCCAGTGCATCCAAGGCCATGTCATAGTGATCCAGTAGTTGAGAGGCAGGAGCGACCTGCCCTGAACCCATGTTGCTCTGGATTGTGCAGATTTTGGGAATCCAGGTGATTTGCAATCCTGCTTCTTAGCACTCTTTCAAAAATCTGATGTGGGACGTCAGAGATATTGCTCTAGTTCTTAGCTAATGCTTTGCTGCCACCTTTATGGAGTGGGGCTATATCCGTTGTTTTAAGGGACGAATTTCACCGATGTCCAAGCTGCTCCTCCATAGTGTACTTAGGGCACACGAGAGGGGTTTCTTGCAGTTCTTAATGAAAACAGTTCCACGAGTCTGGGCCCGGGGCTGAGTGCATGGGCATATTGTCAATGGCTTTTTCGAAATCTATCAGTTACGGTAATGTCGGAAATCTGGCATACATTTATGGAGTTTTGAGGCTCATTCATGAAGAAATCATTTGGGTCGTCGATCCTCAGACTGATTAGTGGTTCACTAAACAGTCGTACTGGGATTTCAATATTTCACTCATTTCCTTGTTGTCATCTGTGTAAGTCCCATCCTGTCTGAGTAAGGGCTCGATACTAGATGTGGTATTTGCCTTGATTTTGGCATATGAAAAGAAATATTTTGAATTTTTCAATTTCACTAATAGCTTTCCTGCAAGTCATTTAACTTAAGTTCGAGATTTTCCACTTCCCTGGTCAGCGCCTCCTTTCCTGTATCAGATATTCTAGCACTCCTGAGGAGCTCAGTGACTCTTCGTCGTCTTCTGTAGAGGGAGAGAGTCTCTCCAGTTTACTCCTGCTCCTCTTCTTTCTTAAGAGTGTGCCTAGAACATGCTTCAGCTGCCAGGAAGTTGATCCTTTCAAGGCACTGGTTTGGATCCATGTCATTTAAGATATCTTCCCAACATGTTTCGTTTAGGACATGGTTTACCTGGTCCCAGTTGATGTTCTTGTTGTTGAAGTTGTATTTTTGTGAACACACCTTCACAGGTACATGCATTCTGCTTATCAGGACCCCTATGCATGTACGTCTGGACTTCGATTAGGTTGTGATCGTAATTAGCTGTTTTTGATATTACGAGTTATCAGGTCCTCATTATTTGTGAAGATAAGGTCAAGTGTGTTTTCTAGTCTTGTTGGCTCCACTATCTGCTGGCTTAAGGTGTGTTTTTCGCAGACTTAGTAGCTCATTGTGTGACCTTTCATCTGTGCTACCTCCAGGGATTGTTTCAGCTATAACATTATTTGCTACATTCTTCCATTTTGTATGCCTTAGGTTGAAATCACCAAGCAGTATGATGATTGGGGATGGAGCTGGAAGGTTTTCCAGACAGTAATCAATTTTCAGTAGCTGTTCCTTGAACTGTTGTGAGGTTGCATCTGGTGGCTTATATACAACCACAATGACTAGGTTTTGGTTCTCGATCTTTACTGATAGAACTTCAACTACCTCATTTGTGGTGTTCAGCAACTCCGTGCAGATGAGGGACTGATATACAGGCCAACCCCACCTTGTTGCCCGTTCATTCTGTTGCATCCATATTTCACTGTCAAAGTGATCTTGTGCGAGTCTCTGTGAAGGCTGCAAACATTGCATTAGACTCCTCTAGAAGTCCACTGATAAAAGGTATTTTTTTGTTGGTGGATGGCTTAAGGCCCTGTATAGTAGCAAATATGAATGAGGGTGTATTCTGTTTGTTGGGGGGGGTTTTGTTATTGGCATCAGTAGTTGTAATTCTGGAGGGCCATGGGTGGCCACTGGCTGTGCCTCCAGTCCAATAAGGCTCCAAGGTGGACTATTTTTATTTCCTTCCATTTTCTTTTCAGTTTCCTGCCACTAAAAAATCACCTAGAGTTGGGTTGTCGTAGCTACTACTGTTTGTCTTGTGGGGTCTGCCTCCTGGTCCCTTTTAGATGGTATGCAGGGCAGTCGATGTTGTAGCACTGCTTCTGGAGGACCGAGGAGTGACATTTTTGGGTGGAAGTACAGGAAGAGCAACACTCCTTTAGACAGGAGGTCGCTACATTTTTTGGGATGCTCCAAGTTGCATGTCCCATTTTTTCCCCTGATATTCCATGCTTACAGATGCCCCAAGCATAATATTTGCACAAATTCACCTTTGGTTGAGAATTGTTGGGAGGTGTATTGTCAATTTCTGCAGGTTCTGGAACTCCACTATAATCCTCAGTATCCAAGCCAGGGCCACCCCATCCTGGATTCCATCTACTTTCCTCAGAGGAAGGAGGAGACTCCTCTCCAACATTTGTACTGTGGGCCACGGTCTTGTGCAATGATGGCTGTATATTTACGGTTTTAGTGGTGGTTGTGGTAGGGTCCCTAGTAGTCTGGGCTGGCAGTAAGGCTGGGGGCTGGGTCTGAGTCAGCACTGGGGCTGGGGGCGGAGCCTGGGCCAGCACCAGCACTATGGGTATTAGTGCTATGAACGGGGGATGGGTCTGGTTTAGCACTATGTGGGTGACTAGATAGTTTCGAGTCATCTGTTGCGGTATGGGCATTCTGCATTTTTTTGATACACTATCTCTTGCTCCCATGTTTTACATATTTTTGGTAGACTATCCAAGAGGTAATCTTTGTTTTCTTTATTATTTTTATCATTTATTACTCTTAGTACCTTTCCGATACCTGCCCAAAGTTCTAGATCTTTATTGCACAACCAGAAACACCTTGTTAGTTCGAGGTCATTTTTTGAGGCTGTATTTAGTCTAGTACAAGAGATATGGTGTTTGGAAAAGCATAGATTGCATGCGATTCTGGATTTCCTTCCAAGGACTCTTTTACATGTCCCACAGATATGCTGTGCTGACATCCTGTCTGTATCCTACTACACTGTATGCCACGGAAGAAAACCGATTTCCACTTTACCTTTCTCTTGCTGGTGCCAGTAATATGCAAGATGTATTTATACGAACCAAGTTTGCAGTATGTGGGTGTAGGGTGGGTGTGAGGGCAAGACTTACCCACACTGCCACACTTCACTATTATTTAATTTCCTTTTATTTAGTGCTGTACACTATCTCAAGGATATACACTGTATTCTTTCAAAATACTTTTCACTGCGTTATACTGGGATCACTGTTTTATTTACACAGCAGCTAGGCCTATGCTAACTTTCCCCTACACCTCTATGGAAAAGCTTATTTCCTGTTTAGTAGAGGTAACGGTTGTATGATCAATTTATGTATGCTGTGATTCCCTGCACCTCAATGCTACCACTACTCTTTTTATCTCTTGTGACTATAGTAATTACTCAACCGTTATTAACACTTCAATGGACCTCTGGCAATAGTTCGCTAGTGCCAGTCGCTTTTAAGATATTCCCATATCTACACTATATATTGTACGCTATACTGGGGGATAATTAAGATAGTGAACTAAATTGTAGATAAGACTGTCACTGCACATGTATATCCTTGTCACTCGCTATTACTTATAGATAGATCAATATTTGTTTATTTCCGCTTGTGTCGACATCCGGCAATAATTCACTAGTGCTGGTCAGGTCTATTTCCCACAGTAACCCTTCCTCCACCGGCACACTCAATGCGACACTAATCCATATTTTCCTATTTAGTGTTCACCGATATTCCTTTTTTGTTTGTTCAAAGGAGTATATACACTTCATGGTTGCACATGCAAGAATTATATCTTTCTACTTTACATGCAATTAGGTCACACTATACATGCATTTACATGTTCATGTATACACTCGTCTGAGCTTTTTCTTTTCTTAACCCTTTGAGGGGTCGTCCCGTAGTTCTACAGCTTAGAAGCCAGGATCTAAGATATAGATCTAGGCCACTGAGTTCAGCTCACTCATAAGCTGCGAGTGGTAAATTTGGGCCTAAATATGCAGGAATGGATCTGTGGTAAGAGCTCGCCATATAAAACATACTGCAGCATGCAGTACAGGAGTTTTTGGATTAAAACAGCGCCTTTGCAGTGTATTTCGTATGGTTTTTACAGTTGTATTTGCGGTTTCTTGGTGTCATTTGATAGAATGAGAGAAATGATTTTGATTGGTTTTAGTACTGAAAATAGTTAAAGCAAGCTCTAAGTAGCAGAAATTATCTATTTTTGCCAGTGTTCAAGAGTAAATGAATGTCACGTGCTCAATACACCAACTGGTGGGTCTAATATACAATCACAAATGTGCTGATTTTATACAATTACAATATTGCATAACTTTTTTGGTGTGAATAAATATTCTTTATATGAATAAAAACTGAAAATGGAATTCATCTGTAAAGCCTGGAAACGTAAAATGAAATATTATTTTAGTGCCAGGAATATCTGCACTGTTTATTCTGGACCCTATTTTGAACCTAATATTTTGAACTGTGAATCTTCAAATTACCAATTTCTGATCACTTTATTGGGTAGCTGAAACAGTTGAAGAAGTTTGTGCTCAATCGATAAAATAGAAGTGATTAACAAAATAGCTAAGAATTTGGTCGACTGGAATAATTTAACTGGCCTAAAATAAGAGTCAAAGTGGGCAAAATCGCCAATGAGTAAATATCACTAACGCAGTAAAATTCACGATAGTGTAATTTCGTCAATTTTACATCAAATTTTGTACTGTTTTATTACCTTCACTCCTTTTCCGAAGGTAATTTTTTTTTTTTTTTTAATTCTTGACCCTGTGGACAATGCACAGAACTGCAGCATGGACCCCTCAAAGGGTTAACAGTCCTCCTTATTTTCCTCATATCAATGGGGAAGTGGAATAAGAATCTTTCCTCTGTCAACCATGTGTGCTGTAAAAGTCAACTAAAATGCTGGGAGAAATGAGCCAGTAACCCCTTTTCCCATACAGCTTGCTAAAATTAAACTTAAGTTATGCATTGATGTACAGCAGATAAAAAAATGTGTGGATGTTATTAATTAAAAGAAGCTGGCTGTCTGCCTCTAAAGTAAAAGCTACAGGGGTAAGTTTCATTGGGGAGAAATGAATGGTTTTAGGTCAGGGGTTTCTAATAGAGAAGGAAAAAGTAGCTAAGTTGGAGGATCAGTTATGGCACGAAAAGGGAATAGAAATGTACAAGTCAAGGATTATATACAGTAAAATAAGGGTCAGATGTGAAAAATGGGTTATAGTGTGTATGCACCCGAAGAGAAATGGAGAGATTTTTGGGAGATGAGTAAGGGGTGTTTTGAACCACGAGTACTTGGTATTGTGGTGGGGGACCTAAATACTAAAGTGAATAAAATTGTTGTGGAGGCAGTAGGTAAGTTTTGGGTGCCAGGGGTAAATGAAAATTGGGGGTGGGGGCCGCACGCCGGTAACTGAACTATGTCTAGAAAGAGGTTAGGTAACAAGACATGCTTAAAGAAGGTACGTATACAAAATATAATATAGCACATAATTAGTTTGCTCATGTTTTGGTAGATAAAAGGTTGAAGGGTAGACTACAGGATGTGCATGTTCAGAGAGGGGAAAGGTACCTGAACGGCCTATTGTGAAATTGTTCAAAATTCGGGAGTTGTGGGCAATCAGCCAATTTACCCCCCCCCCTCTTGCTTCCCCTTTAGAGAGGTTTTACAGTATATCTAGTTGATGTTTAACAGTCAATTTAGTCAACTTCAATTTCCTAAACTTCCTCTAAAGTTTAGGCTCTAAACATACATACTTGTCTGCACTTCAATGGTTTCACGAGTATGATATTGATATATTCCTTTGAGTTCCACGAGTTTTTCCTACTCCCATAGCCTGGCTCAAATGGTGCTTGCCTGTGGTCCACTGACCCATGTATCCATCAGTCTGGTTGATCTGGCACCTGGTGGAGATGCTTGTCCAATTTCTTTTGAACTTCAACACTTGAGACAGCACTGTTTCTAATACGTTCTGCTAAGATGTCAAAGTCTGGGGCCCCATAGGCATTTATACACCACACCCATGCTCTTCATTGGGCTAATTTTGTAATTCCTATATCTCCCACTCCAGTATGTAATTGCAGTGTGCAGATTTGTGACAAGGCCCTCGAGTACATCCCAGATATATATTATTCATCTCTCCTCCACTTCAGCAAGTATATTTATAAAGGTATTCCCAGTAATTAAATGCTTTATTGGCTCTGTACAGGCCATAGACTGTTCCAGCTCTTGTATATCTCCTGCCTTGAACAGGGAAGTCCACACTGACCAATATTCCAAACGAGAGAAACTAGTCAAAAAGTGGCACCATTGTTATGTCTCTTGTTTTGCAAGTCCTCATTACCCACCTTGCAATCCTCCTGGCTGTGAGCTTGGTCTTAGTGTTCTTCGAAGGAGAGGTCAATTGGCAATTCACAAGTCCTTCACATGTTCCTTTCATTCTCTGACAACCCTCTGAGTTCTTTCCATACCCAAGCAGGTGAAATTTATCTCCTCTGAACATTCTCCACTGCCCACTGGAAACTGCTTATATCTTTTGTAATTTTTGGTGCCTTCTGCTGAAATGCTTTCATACTTATTTTAGCATCTTCTGAAAATGATACATAACTGACAGGTATTTTCATCTACATCTGCTGCGAGGATAACAAACAGGTGCGCCTGGACAGTGCCTTGGGAACAGCTTTTTACCTTGCTGATACAGTTTACTACTACGTGTAGTGTTAGGAATCCGACTATCTGCTTACCTTCTCTAATACCCATGGGCCTCTGTGCAATCACCCTGTGTGCATTTGCCAAACTCCTTTGCAAAATCTGTACATCACACGTGTTATGATTTACTTCCATTTTCATAATTCTATCAGTAGTTCAGCAGCTGTGACACGCATGATCACCCCATTCTAAAACGGCTGGTTTGGATTATACAGATTGTGCTGTTCCATGACATGTCTTCTGACATCACTTTCAAGATGTGGGAAGTTAGGGTTACTGGTCTAATTTTAGCTAGTACACTACCTCCCTTATGCAAAGGAGCTATGGCTGCACTATGGTCTCTGGTATATTTCACTTAGATTTAGGATCTTTCTCCAAAGAATACTGAGGGCTCATGCTAGCAGTACTTGGCACTTTATAAACAGTGAAGTCCAAGAATCTGGTCCAGGTGCTGAGTGGGTATGTTTTCCTTTCTCTAATTCTATGGGATTTGTACTAATGTCAGTTAACTGGTCTATACAGCATTCCGGTAGAATTTTAAGTTCTGCATTCTCTACCCTGCTGGCAGTGGGCTTTGCTGAACAGTGACTTGCTGCTCTTTTAATTTCACTTTCCTGTTTAGTCAGCATACAAGTTTTCACATAAGGGTCCAATGCTACAGGTAGTAGTTAGCTTTGATTTCGACAATGTTTACATTGTAAAACAAATTAACACGTTTTTAACAACTGGATTCAGTTTTGTTAGCTCAATGCAAACTAGTCATTTATTGTACAAAACTTCGTGCATTACCACTTCAGAATGTTTATGTTCATCCATATTACACAAGGGATGAAGTCTCCAAGGAGTAATATTTGGTGAATGATTCATGGTTTCCTAGGCAGCTATATCTTACCTGCTGCTGACTGTAGCTTGTACAAGGTAATTATTCATTTTTTATTCCACACTACATACCATACCAAGCACTCAACAGATTTAGGATGTTTAACCCTTCAACTGTCCAAACGTAGACTTCATTTTCACTGCCAGCGATCAGATTTTTTTTTTTTTTAAGTTAAAGGACAATTGTGTAATAAGAAAAAAAAAGTGTCAGGACTTGCCGAGATAAAAGACTGCAAAGTTGGTGTTGTATGCTCACACGATGGCAACATTGAGTTCTGCCGACTGTGTAAGTGTTGCCGATATACCTTCTCATTTTTAATTTATATAATTTTTAGGTTCTGATAATTACAATTTATTAGTTCTTGGGATTTTATTGCCAATGTTTGTTCCAAGACTAATATTAGGTACTGAAATAGTACTCAAATAGTCACACATTGACAGGTGAACATTTTCACCTGCCTTGGTCACATACCATTGTCTAGAAATGTATACAAATTCATAGGTCCCAGCAATGTTTTAGACATGGAGTATATGAAACCTTGAAGCATAGTGTAAGACAAGTGTCACTCCAATGCGGACAGTGCAGTAGTGGGGTGACTGATCGAGCACTGTTCCAGGGAACAGTGCCTTTGTTTTCAGTGTTACACAAACTTGTATCCGTCTCCCCCTGCTTGTCTCAAGAGCCGCTCATGAACGAACAGTTATTACACACGAGGCAGAGTCGCGACTGATTCCTGATCAAGTGAAAATGCCTATTGCTAGTCATGCTCATTATGCCTTTTATCCACAAGCGCACAGCACTGTGCATTTTTTGGGTTATCCTAGGTAATTTACACTGATAGCTGTAGGTACATCTGTGCATCAAACACCAAACACACACCACCCTCAAACACACCCGTCCAGCCGAATACGTATTACACGTTCCAGAATTTTTTCTCTATACTTAGGGTATAGGGTATAGGTTATAGGACATCAAAACAAAATGTGGCGTGTGTTGCACAAGGGTTATTATCAAGGTTTTTTTTATATTTCCTCTCAACCACTTGTGGCCACATCCATCCCAAAGTCACTAAACTCAGGATCAACATCACTTTCCTCTTAAAAGGGGAGTGTTAACACATCAGTGAATCCCTGGTATTTGCCATGTTTGCTCTAGCTGGCACTCAATTGAACTGGTGCTCCCACAAGGTACTAAGAGGTCCAAGGATTTTTTTTTTTTTTACTACTGTGCACATCGAGTACTAAAACCCATTCTATACTGACCAAGCATCTAGGGCCAATCGTGCCAAATCTGGAGGCAGAAAAAATAAAATTACGTTTGGAGAACTAGATCTACGTTTGGACAGTAAGGGTTAACAGTTTAGTGCAAATATATGAGCTCTCAAACCTATTAACTGCATAACATTTATGAATAATACCTTCATACTTTCTAATGCTTTTAACCTTTCGACTATTTTGGTCGTACATATGTACGTCTTACGAGTCAATGTTTTTGACATTAATACGTGTAAATTCTAACAGCTTCATATCAAGCTGGAAAAAACTGGTAGCCCTACACGTGAGAATGGGTCTGCTGGATGGGTGTGCACAGTATGAAAAAATCGGGGACTCAGTGGTGCATTGTGAGAACGCCATTTTAGTAGTCCTTGTTCACCATGCCTCTCAGTAAGAAGTACCCGAATCCTCGCCGAATTGGAGGTCTTCTGTTCCCAAGTGATGGTTCTAACACCGATGGAAGTGACAGTGAAAGTATTTCCATGGTTTCCAAGAGGGTGCGACCGAAAGCAGCGCCCAGGATAACGTAATTAGTGATGAAAACGCAGATGACCCACAACCTTCCACCTCTGGTGCTGGGCCGTCTCATTCATGCTCACCTGTACCATGACGAAAAGAAACTTTCCCCCATGTACAGGACTGATGTGAACAGTGAAAGTGAGTGATAGTGATTTCCAGACTACTGAAAGCAGTTAGAGTTGTGACAGTGAGGGAGAATATTCTCCAGCTAAGCGGCAGTATGTATGATTCAGCATGCGTTGTTGAAGATTGAGACACTTATGCAGCATATGGGAATCTTTATTCAGGAAACGTTTCGCCACACAGTGGCTTCATCAGTCCAATACAAAGAGGAAGGCGTAAGGAGAGGAGAATGAGGTAATCAGTCCTTCAACCTGGAGTCGATGTGTTCAGTCCATCATTCTACAAGATTGATGGACTGAACACATCGACTCCAGGTTGAGGGACTGATTACCTCATTCTCCTCCTCTCCTTACGCCTTCCTCTTTGTATTGGACTGATGAAGCCACTGTGTGGCGAAACGTTTCCTGAATAAAGATTCCCATATGCTGCATAAGTGTCTCAATCTTCAACTTGTCGGTTTTTCAAACCATTCATCACAGCATGCGTTGTGGTAGTGGGCCATATGCCATTCCAAGGAAAAAGTAAATCTAGGAGTACATCCCGTGGCCCTACACCACAAACTAATATTATATTATCACACTGGCCGATTCCCACCAAGGCAGGGTGGCCCGAAAAAGAAAAACTTTCACCATCATTCACTCCATCACTGTCTTGCCAGAAGGGTGCTTTACACTACAGTTTTTAAACTGCAACATTTACACCCCTCCTTCAGAGTGCAGGCACTGTACTTCCCATCTCCAGGACTCAGTCCGGCCTGCCGGTTTCCCTGAACCCCTTCATAAATGTTACTTTGCTCACACTACAACAGCACGTCAAGTATTAAAAACCATTTGTCTCCATTCACTCCTCTCAAACACGCTCGCGCATGCCTGCTGGAAGTCCAAGCCCCTCGCACACAAAACCTCCTTTACCCCCTCCCTCCAACCCTTCCTAGGCCGACCCCTACCCCACCTTCCTTCCACTACAGACTGATACACTCTTGAAGTCATTCTGTTTCGCTCCATTCTCTCTACATGTCCGAACCACCTCAACCCTTCCTCAGCCCTCTGGACAACAGTTTTGGTAATCCCGCACCTTCTCCTAACTTCCAAACTACGAATTCTCTGCATTATATTCACACCACACATTGCCCTCAGACATGACATTTCCACTGCCTCCAGCCTTCTCGCTGCAACATTCATCACCCATGCTTCACACCCATATAAGAGCGTTGGTAAAACTATACTCTCATACATTCCCCTCTTTGCCTCCAAGGACAAAGTTCTTTGTCTCCACAGACTAAGTGCACCACTCGCTCTTTTCCCCTCATCAATTCTATGATTCACCTCATCTTTCATAGACCCATGAAAGATGAGGTGAATCATAGAATTGATGATGATAGTGAAGATGATATTGTTACAATGGGAATGCGTAATGTGCGTGGGGGCAGAAGGTGGGTGGTGGTAGTAGCAAGAGTCGTGTGGCACCAGCCCACGTTGCTAACTCAGCACAGCCACAACTTGCACAACCACATCCACCTTACAATATCCAGTACCCACCAGAAGACTGCATCTGGGATTGGCAGGAAGGTGCAAGTGAACATGACAGACGTGTGGGGCACAGTGAGTGGAAATCGCAAGTATATGCCTAGGTTTGACGCAGGCACTGGTAGAGGCGAGGTGCAGGAGTTTGCTGTCAATGGCATCATGGCATTTCGGTGGCATGATAAACGCGATGTCACATTGTTGACATCAGTTCACCGACACGAAATGGCAGATAGTGGCAGGCAGAACACGAACACACGAACACAAACGCGCGAGCGCGCGCGAACACACGCACGCGCGAACACACGCACACGCGAACACACAAGAACACGCGCGCGAACACACACGAACACACACACACACACACACACACACCTACAACAGGCCTAGTGTCTAATCGACATGTGCCTAGGACAAAATGGTAACACGAACACACACGAACACACACGAACACACACCCACACGAACACACCCACACGAACACACACGAACACGAACACACACGAACGCACACGAACGCGCACACACACACACGAACACACACACACACGAACACACACACACACGAACACACACACACACGAACACACACACACACGAACACACACACACACGAACACACACACACGAACACACACACGAACACACACACACACGCACACACACACACGAACACACACACGAACACACACACACGAACACACACACACGAACACACACACACACGAACACACACACACACACACGAACACACACACACGAACACACACACACACGAACACACACACACACGAACACACACACACACGAACACACACACACGAACACACACACACACGAACACAAACACGTGGTAACACACAACAGGCCTAGTGTCTAATCGACATGTGCCTAGGACAAAATGGTAAATAAAAATAACACGAAAACACGAACACACACACACGAACACACACACACGAACACACACACACACGAACAAACACACACACACACACACGAACAAACACACACACACACGAACACACACACACACACGTGCACACACACATGTGCGCGCGCACACACACAAACACACGAACACACACACGAACACACACACACACACACGAACACACACACACACACACGAACACACACGAACACACACACACACGAACACACACACACACGAACACACACACACGAACACACACACACGAACACACACACACGAACACACACACACGAACACACACACACGAACACACACACACACACACACACACACACACACACACACACACACACGAACACACACGAACACACACACGAACGAACACACACACGAACACACACGAACACACACACACGCACACACACACGAACACACACACACGAACACATTTAAAACCTGCAGCTATGATGGACTAGAACCACAATATGAGCTTAGTGGACAAATGCGACATGCAGATTGGGTTTGCTGATTGTGTTCGCAAAGAGTTACAAGTGGTACATAAAACTTTCCATTTTCTTTATATTTCCATGCTGAATGCTTGTATGTATAACTAAGACCAACAAACCCAAATATGGTGAATTTTGTCAGTGATCAGACTAATATTCAAGTACCAAGGAACAACACCTGCAATAGACCAGCGCCCACGAAATCAACATGTCCTCTCGTCTGAGGCCTGGTGATCACTACCCCATACAACTGCCTCTTACTACTTTCAAGAAAACTGCTCGGAAAAGGTGTTGTCAGCACATACCACAAAACTACCACTTGTTTTATGCGTGTAAAATACCACTGTGCATATACCCATGTTTCAAAGAATTCCACAAGCTGCAGCAGTTCTAGGAAAGTGTCCAGTGACTACATTTGTATATTATAGAATAGTAATAAAAAAAATGTATTGGGTAAATAAGTTTTGTAAACTATATTGATGAGAATGTCTGTGGATTTAGTGTTGCACACAAAGTGCATACATATGTACATTGCACCTTACTTTGGTCTCAGGCCACACAAGTTACTTGAAAAATAGTGGAAAAAACAAGAAACCATCGAATAGGAGTAAAACAAAAGTTTACTGGGCGAGCGGCATTCACCGCTGTTGCCATATGCAGCTCATTTTCAACCAACTTTACACCTTATTTTGGCAAGTACTGATCATTTACTAATTTTATAATATAAATAACAATGGTTATAAATGACCATAATTTTTAAAGGGGTGGACCGGTAAGCCAGCGGAAGGCCTCGGTCAGATGACCAAAAGCTCCAAAGGCGGATCATCATCTGACTAAGACCCGCGTCAGGAAACATTTGTCCTGTTTCCTGACGAACCTTACCTAACCTAACTGATTTTTTTTTTTTATGCTTATAACTCGGCAAATTAATCCTAACATTTTGGTAAGACTTTTTTCGAACATTTTTCGACAGTTTCAGAAATGGGCTTGCGGCAGTCAAAGGGTTAAGGACAACTTAAAATGCTGGATGCTAAAATCATACGGAAATGCACCATTTACTTACCCGCTCGAACATCACCAGTGGCTACCTCAGCCAGGTATCTGTAGTAATCACCCTTCATCTTAAGGTAAAAGACCTTAGATTCTGGATTGGAGGCCTTAGGAATAAGGAACTTGTCAAGAAGACCCTGAAGAATAAAGAATAACCTTGTTAGTGTTGCCTTTTATACTAGTGAATTTAATTAAAATTTTATAAAACAGCCATCAAATTCCAATGTACTTTAAGAGCCCAATGGTAAAAGTGCAGGAAATTTTCAACATGTGTCAACAATTACGAATAAGTTACATATGGATACAACTGCAAAACCATTTCATAAACCCAACCCCCACAACAGCCCCCCCCCCTTCCATCATAATGATTATTATATATTGCCTAATTTCATCAGTAGGCTTTAATTTGTCGAAGTTCAAAAAATCAAATACATTATCCTGACTGCTTGAAAAGGGTACAGTTTATTGCTAGGCAGAAAGTGTTCAGAGATAGACAATAGATGTATGACTGGTCTCAAATCTCTACAATGAAATCGCTCCACAAAAAGCAAGACTTGGCAGATGGTACTACATACCCTCCAAAGTAAGGGTATTGGGAATATGCAAGGAAAGTCAATGGGGCTCCAAGACCAGTCCCCCATTACACACAAAGGGGATTACCAATAGACTCCTGGTGATATCCAAAAGAAAACTTTACGGATTCCTAAATTCAGTACCAGACCAGCCAGGCTGTGATTCATACATCGGAATGTGTGCTTAACAGACTGGTTAATCAGGTCTTGAGCCAGAGGCCTGGTCATGGACCAGGCTGTATGAGCATTGACCACCAGGACACCTTCCAGGTTGTTTGTTACCAGATACAAACCTCCAACCCTTCGAATAATTTAACAGTTGAAAACTAATCAACCAGAATATAATGGTCTGGACTAAAGTTCTAGGGTCCCAGTAAGCACAAGATGGAAAATTAAGACAATGCACGGCCTAAGTGACAAATTAGAGAACAACAGCACAATCCTCAAGCTGGCAAAACTGTAAATTAGGAAAAAAAACCCATCATATTCAGCTTAATATTTTCTCAGCTTAATATTTTCTCAAAGTCTAGCAGCAGGAGCGGAGGCTGGCAGACAGCAGCGGCTAACTGGCAGGTTAGTGGGCGGAGGCTAAATGGCAGACTGGTAGGCAGAGGTGTTAACTTGGTAAGTTATGTGGATGGTGGGGAAGGTAAAGTGATATTTATAGAGCAGATACCTAAAACAATTAAACTTCATATTTAAGCTTTGAAGAACTGCCTAAAAGGTGAACATTTCATTGAAAACATTGAATACTGGTATGTGAAAAGCAGCAGCAACTACAGATGTATTTGTGTGGCAATGGCTAAGTTTGCTGCTGTCAAAAGTAGATTGGTTGAGGTTCACATGTTCGGTGGTTAAAACCCCTTTTACATCTATTAATAATTTTAATTGGGGGAAAGGCTATGCTAACAAAAACCATCAAGTGCTGGTGGCAATGACACCGGGAAGGGCAGGAGACTGGAGCTACTGGATAAGTACAGGTCAGCCACAGAAGTCAGGTCTAAGGCAGGGATCCCCAATCAAATGTAGCATCTTGCCTAGAAAGTGAATGGGCAATGAATGTATATCTAGGGCAATTGGTATAATTGCTGGCTAGACAGGTACTACAAGGAACTTGCAATCCCATTCATAACTGATGTACCTTTGAAGAGTTGAGAGAATCTACTGAGCCCAGCCATGGGCCAGGCTAGTCTGGTGCTTGCCTGGTCAACCAGGCTGTTGCTGCTGGAGGTCCGCTGCCCCACATATCCCTCACAACCTAGTGAAAAATTTCTGCATTTTCTACCTTGCTGCCATTTAGTGGGATGCTGAACACCGACTCTTACTGTTTTTTTAGTATTTCACTCATTTCCTGTTCATCAGTAAACTAATTTCCTTTCAATTCTACAGGTAGTTCTTAGCTTGGATTTTGCATAGGAATAGAAATATTTTGGGTTTCTTGCAATATCCTGTATGGCCCTTTGTTCCCTTTGTACTACTGCAAGGTATGACATCCTAAGTTTTTGCTCTAATCCAGTGATCTCTTGGTCAAGTCTTTCCTCTGTTTTAGCAATTCAGTAACCCGTTTGCTTCTGTACCATCTACGCTCTATACCTGATCTTCTGGGTTTCCTCAATGGTACGTGCTTCATACATACCTTGTATGTTTCTCTATTCAGCTTCTCTAGGCACTGGTGGGGATTTAGAGTGCATATGTGATATGTATGCAAGGAATGGGGTTCATCTGTCTGGGGCTAGAGTGGTTGCATTAGCCAATTCGATTGAGGGGGTCATTGACTCGTCTAAGACTTTAAATAGATTAGAGGTATGGGTGTTTGTGGGAAGGCTGCAGTACTAGGATTGAAAACAGCAGATATTACCAGGATACCCCAGGGATACGTTTAAAAGAATATTCAAAATAAAGTTGCTAGTAAAGGCAAATCAATTGTTCAACATAGTAGAGGGCAACGAGGGACTAGCTCCCTCAAGGTTTACTATACAAATAGGAGTAAGAAATAAGATGAACGAGCTAAGATTACTTGCAAGTGCAGGTAATAGATATTACTGTTATAAAGGCAACCTGGTAGATAGAGAAATGCCTTCTGAATGCAACATACAGGGTTATAAACTATTCCACACTGATCGGGTCAACAGGATCACGTCCGAAACACCTCAACCCTTCCTCAGCCCTCTGGACAACAGTTTTGGTAATCCCGCACCTCCTCCTAACTTCCAAACTACGAATTCTCTTGCATTATATTCACACCACACATTGCCCTCAGACATGACATCTACACTGCCTCCAGCCTTCTCCTCGCTGCAACATTCATCACCCATGCTTCACACCCATACAAGAGCGTTGGTAAAACTCTACTCTCATGCATTCCCCTCTTTGCCTCCAAGGACAAAGTTCTGTCTCTCCACAGACTCCTAAGTGCACCGCTCACCCTTTTCCCCTCATCAATTCTATGATTCACCTCATCTTTCATAGACCCATCCGCTGACCAAGTGAGAGAGTAATTGTGGTAGGGGACCTGAATGCTAAAGTAGGAGAAACTTTTAGAGAGGGTGTGGTAGGTAAGTTTGGGGTGCCAGGTGTAAATGATAATGGGAGCCCATTGATTGAACTTTGTATAGAAAGGGGTTTAGTTATAGGTAATACATATTTTAAGAAAAAGAGGATAAATAAGTATACAAGATATGATGTAGGGCGAAATGATAGTAGTTTGTTGGATTATGTACTGGTAGATAAAAGACTGTTGAGTAGACTTCAGGATGTACATGTTTATAGAGGGGCCACAGATATATCAGATCACTTTCTAGTTGTAGCTACACAGAGTAAAAGGTAGATGGGATACAAGGAGAATAGAAGCATCAGGGAAGAGAGAAGTGAAGGTTTATAAACTAAAAGAGGAGGCAGTTAGGGTAAGATATAAACAGCTATTGGAGGATAGATGGGCTAATGAGAGCATAGGCAATGGGGTCGAAGAGGTATGGGGTAGGTTTAAAAATGTAGTGTTAGAGTGTTCAGCAGAAGTTTGTGGTTACAGGAAAGTGGGTGCAGGAGGGAAGAGGAGCGATTGGTGGAATGATGATGTAAAGAGAGTAGTAAGGGAGAAAAAGTTAGCATATGAGAAGTTTTTACAAAGTAGAAGTGATGCAAGGAGGGAAGAGTATATGGAGAAAAAGAGAGGTTAAGAGAGTGGTGAAGCAATGTAAAAAGAAAGCAAATGAGAGAGTGGGTGAGATATCAACAAATTTTGTTGAAAATAAGAAAAAGTTTTGGAGTGAGATTAACAAGTTAAGAAAGCCTAGAGAACAAATGGATTTGTCAGTTAAAAATAGGAGAGGAGAGTTATTAAATGGAGAGTTAGAGGTATTGGGAAGATGGAGGGAATATTTTGAGGAATTGTTAAATGTTGATGAAGATAGGGAAGCTGTGATTTCGTGTATAGGGCAAGGAGGAATAACATCTTGTAGGAGTGAGAAAGAGCCAGTTGTGAGTGTGGGGGAAGTTCGTGAGGCAGTAGGTAAAATGAAAGGGGGTAAGGCAGCCGGGATTGATGGGATAAAGATAGAAATGTTAAAAGCAGGTGGGGATATAGTTTTGGAGTGGTTGGTGCAATTATTTAATAAATGTATGGAAGAGGGTAAGGTACCTAGGGATTGGCAGAGAACATGCATAGTTCCTTTGTATAAAGGCAAAGGGGATAAAAGAGTGCAAAAATTATAGGGAGATAAGTCTGTTGAGTGTACCTGGTAAAGTGTATGGTAGAGTTATAATTGAAAGAATTAAGAGTAAGACGGAGAATAGGATAGCAGATGAACAAGGAGGCTTTAGGAAAGGTAGGGGGTGTGTGGACCAGGTGTTTACAGTGAAACATAAGTGAACAGTATTTAGATAAGGCTAAAGAGGTCTTTGTGGCATTTATGGATTTGGAAAAGGCGTATGACAGGGTGGATAGGGGGGCAATGTGGCAGATGTTGCAAGTGTATGGTGTAGGAGGTAGGTTACTGAAAGCAGTGAAGAGTTTTTACGAGGATAGTGAGGCTCAAGTTAGAGTATGTAGGAAAGAGGGAAATTTTTTCCCAGTAAAAGTAGGCCTTAGACAAGGATGTGTGATGTCACCGTGGTTGTTTAATATATTTATAGATGGGGTTGTAAGAGAAGTAAATGCGAGGGTCTTGGCAAGAGGCGTGGAGTTAAAAGATAAAGAATCACACACAAAGTGGGAGTTGTCACAGCTGCTCTTTGCTGATGACACTGTGCTCTTGGGAGATTCTGAAGAGAAGTTGCAGAGATTGGTGGATGAATTTGGTAGGGTGTGCAAAAGAAGAAAATTAAAGGTGAATACAGGAAAGAGTAAGGTTATGAGGATAACAAAAAGATTAGGTGATGAAAGATTGAATATCCGATTGGAGGGAGAGAGTATGGAGGAGGTGAACGTATTCAGATATTTGGGAGTGGACGTGTCAGCGGATGGGTCTATGAAAGATGAGGTGAATCAGAATTCATGAGGGAAAAAGAGTGAGTGGTGCACTTAGGAGTCTGTGGAGACAAAGAACTTTGTCCTTGGAGGCAAAGAGGGGAATGTATGAGAGTATAGTTTTACCAACGCTCTTATATGGGTGTGAAGCGTGGGTGATGAATGTTGCAGCGAGGAGAAGGCTGGAGGCAGTGGAGATGTCATGTCTGAGGGCAATGTGTGGTGTGAATATAATGCAGAGAATTCGTAGTTTGGAAGTTAGGAGGAGGTGCGGGATTACCAAAACTGTTGTCCAGAGGGCTGAGGAAGGGTTGTTGAGGTGGTTTGGACATGTAGAGAGAATGGAGCGAAACAATGACTTCAAGAGTGTATCAGTCTGTAGTGGAAGGAAGGCGGGGTAGGGGTCGGCCTAGGAAAGGTTGGAGGGAGGGGGTAAAGGAGGTTTTGTGTGCGAGGGGCTTGGACTTCCAGCAGGCATGCATGAGCGTGTTTGATAGGAGTGAATGGAGACAAATGGTTTTTAATACTTGACGTGCTGTTGGAGTGTGAGCAAAGTAACATTTATGAAGGGATTCAGGGAAACCGGCAGGCCGGACTTGAGTCCTGGAGATGGGAAGTACAGTGCCTGCACTCTGAAGGAGGGGTGTTAATGTTGCAGTTTAAAAACTGTAGTGTAAAGCACCCTTCTGGCAAGACAGTGATGGAGTGAATGATGGTGAAAGTTTTTCTTTTTCGGGCCACCCTGCCTTGGTGGGAATCGGCCAGTGTGATAATAAAATAAAATAATTCACCACCTCCATACTACCTCCAGTCTGATATCCAATCTTTCATCACCTAATCTTTGTTATAGAATGGAAGATATATTCCAGAAATAGAAATGATTTTAATTCATTTGAGGAAAGAAAGTAGCTTGAAATTTAAGAACATAAGGAACACTGCAACAGGCCTAATGACCCATGCAGAGCAGGTCCATGCCCCCCCCCCAGGATGAGCCCAATGACCCACACCCCCGTATTAGCCCAATGACCCACCCAGTCTGGTCACCTCCACTCAAGGATTGAGCACAGCACCAGACCCAGCAGCACAAGCTAGTCAGGTCCAATTCACACCCACTCGTATTTATCTAACCTATTTTTAAAACTACACAACGTTTTAGCCTGAATAACTGTACTCGGGAGTTTGTTCCACTCATCCACGACTTACCAAACGAGTGCTTTCCTATATCCTTTCTGAATCTGATTTTTTCCAACTTGCAACCATTGCTGCGAGTCCTGTCTTGGTTGGAAATTTTCAGCACGCTACTTGCACCCCCTTTATTCCCGTTTTCCATTTATACACCTCGATCATATCCCCCCTAATTCTACGCCTTTCGAGGGTGCAGATTCAGGGCCCTCAGTCTATCCTCGTAGGGAAGATTTCTGATACATGGTATCATCATTGTCATCATCCTCTGTACGTTTTCCAGAGCATTTATATCCATTCTGTAACATGGTGACCAGAACTGAGCAGCATAGTCTAAATGAGGCC
This sequence comes from Cherax quadricarinatus, assembly GCF_038502225.1. Classification (NCBI taxonomy): domain Eukaryota; kingdom Metazoa; phylum Arthropoda; class Malacostraca; order Decapoda; family Parastacidae; genus Cherax; species Cherax quadricarinatus. The sequence continues at coordinate 29,507,060 of NC_091332.1, forward strand.
TAACCAAGGGTATATATAGTTGAACAACCCGAGGACTTCTATTATTTATACTTCTAGATATGAAGCCAAGAATTCTGTTAAGCTTTATTGTGAACACTAATGCACTGTCGTCTTGGTTTTAGATTACTGCTAACCAGAACTCCTAAATCCTTTTTGCAATCAGTAGTATTAAGATCTACATTATTTAGTTTATATGTGGCATGGTTATTTAACTGTCCAACATTTAGAACTTTGCATTTGTCAATATTAAACTGCATCTGCCACTTCTCCGACCATTGCATCAGTCTATTCAAATCAACCTGGAGTGCTCTAGTGTCCTCATTAGAATGAATTGGATGGCCTATTTTAGTGTCATCAGCAAATTTGCTTATGTCGCTATTTATTCCCTCATCTATGTCGTTTATGTAAATTGTGAACAACGGGCCCAACACTGACCCCCGAGCAGCACCGCTTGTGACGTGCCCCCATTCTGATTTCTCCCCATTTATGCAAACACTGCTGCCTGTGTCAGCCATGCCAAATATCTCCAAATATCTCCTATTCCGTGCCTTAAGTTCCCTCAATAGCCTCTGATGTGGAACTATTGAGAGCCTTATTGAAGTACATACACAATATATTCATTACCATGATCTACCTCCTCAAACAACTTAGTGAAAAAAGTTAGTAAATTCTTAAGACAGGAACGCCCCTTTGTAAAACCGTGTTGAAATTCATTAATCAATCTGCCTATCAGATGGCTACAAATTGCTTCGGCAATTATTGATTCCATAAATTTTCCCACTATGGAGGCAAGGCTTATTGGTCTATAGTTCGAAGCCAAGGACCCGTCACCTGCCTTGTAAGTAAGTATTACATTTGCTATTTTCCACATCACTACAAACTGGCATAGTGACTGATATGTTAAAAAGATTAGCCAAAGGTATGCTAAGTTCCTCTTAACATCCCTTTAACACCCTTGCAAACAGTTCATCAGGGCTTGGGGATTTTTTAGGTTTTAGCTTGTCTGAGGACCATGTCGCTAGTTACTGCAATCGTACAGTTTATTATCCTGTTCTACATAATCTATTTCAGGAATATCGCTAGTATTTTCCTGGGTGAAAATCGAGAGGAAGTAGATAGAGAATTTCTCTCACATCCTTATCACTGTCAGTGATCTGACCAGAGTTACTCTTAAGTGGGGCCAATCTTGTCCCTAATCTTGCTTCTGTATACCTGAAAGAACCCTTTTGGGTTAGTCTTTGAATCCCTTGCGACCTTAGCCTCAATCCCTTTTTGCTTTTATTCCTTTCTATTTCTCCAATTGAATATATTGATTTCTTTAACTGTCCATCCCCTCTTAATATGCCTATATGTGTCTCTTTTGACCAATGAGATGCTTTTATCTATTGTTCATCCATTTGGGATAATTTGTTAGATCTAATTTCCCTACTTGGAACAAAAGTTGTCTGGGCAGCTAGAACTATGCTCTGAAAAAACGTCATATTGGCAACCAAGATCACCTACCTGACCCATAGTCAGGACATCCCAATTTAGCCCACCCAGGTAATTTTTCAGTCCCATGAAGTGGCCTAGTACATCGGAAACCCTGAAAGGGTTAAATTTAGCTACAGGGGGCTGGTTGCCTTACATACCAGAGCATGAATCTGGTGCGTGTACACAAACACACACATGCAGTGCATGGGGGAAGAGTCAATGGTTTAAAATAGGGACTTTGGTACATGTTCAGATGGTTTTCATGCTTTAGTTTTTGATAGAACAAGACATTTAAAAAAAATGCGTATTTCTGACTAGTTTCAGGACGAAGTAGCTTGAAAGTGAGCTAAGAGTAGCAGAGATTAGTTTTGTCAATATTCCAGGCCACTAATCATGCCACTCCCAGTGTCGTCTAATTTGTGTTCATGAATGTGCCAACATTTATAAATTACAATAATGCAGTAGCCTGCATAATGCTAAATATTGTGAACAAAAATTCAAAATGGAAAGCAAGTAATATAGGACAGGCCTGGGAACAACTATTGAACAGAGGTAATGTTAAAGTACCAGGAATGTCTACATTATGAACATTTTAAATTTGCTTTTTTTTTTTTTAATGGTGAGAAATTGGCCAAATTACAGATTCTGATCACTATTGGGAAGCTGAAAGCTTAATGGGTAGTTTCTCGTGTTTGATCCATGTTAGTGAAATGGCTAAGAATTTAGCTGAATGGAGCAATGCAACTTGCCTAAAATAGGACAGTGGGGCAAAATTGCTGGTGCATAAATTGCACATAAACTGCCAAGCATAATTCCATAAGCTTTCCATTATATTTCGGAATAAGACTTAAGGGTGGGTGCATCCCCCCCCCCATGATCAAGTTTCATTTTGGAGATTTGGACAGTGAAATGATCAATTTAATGCTGTCAGTTTCCCAATTAATTGCTGTCTTGTTTAAATTGGCAGAAGATCTTGTTACAGTCATTCTGCTGTTCTCCCAGCAATGTTTTTTTTTTTGTAAAGAAATTTAAGTAATTTCATTACTTCTCCTTATCCTTGCATACTTGCAATATACTGTGCAGTGCTTCCATCTGGTTTTGCTTTCTCACCACCTGCCTGGGGTGTACTGACAGCCTGTTCAACAAAGCTGCTCCTGTTGGCAGCCCACCATTACAGCCAGGTTAAATCTGGCACCAAGGTTAAAATGCAGTTTCCTCTAACGTCTGCACCTTACCTAGCCCGACTGTTTTGAATATTCTGAAATTACATTCTAAGCACAAAACATTTATGCCATTTGTAAGGAATGAAAGGCTCATCAGGGCACAATCATGAGCCCTTTGCCATCAGAACCAGTCTATTGAAACATAACCCGCACAGAGGAGCTTACGACTTTTCGGTCCGACTTGGACCATTCACAGTCACACTAAACAGAGGAGGTAGTAGTATAGTAGTAGTATAGTATAGTAGTAGTAGTAGTAGTAGTGTAATATAGTAGTGTAGTACAGTGTATAGTATAGTAGTGTATAGTAGTATAGTATAATAGTATAGTATAGTAGTATAGTATAGTAGTATAGTATAGTATAGTAGTATAGTATAGTAGTGTAGTATAGTATAGTAGTGTAGTATAGTATAGTAGTGTATAGTATAGTAGTGTAGTATAGTATAGTAGTGTATAGTATAGTAGTGTAGTATAGTATAGTAGTGTAGTATAGTAGTGTAGTATAGTATAGTAGTATAGTATAGTAGTATAGTAGTATAGTAGTATAGTATAGTAGTATAGTATAGTAGTATAGTATAGTAGTATAGTATAGTAGTATAGTATAGTAGTAGTATAGTATAGTAGTGTAGTAGTGTAGTAGTATAGTAGTATAGTATAGTAGTATAGTATAGTAGTATAGTATAGTAGTGTAGTAGTAGTATAGTATAGTAGTATAGTATAGTAGTGTAGTAGTAGTATAGTATAGTAGTATAGTATAGTAGTGTAGTAGTATAGTATAGTGTAGTAGTATAGTGTAGTATAGTATAGTGTAGTAGTATAGTGTAGTAGTATAGTGTAGTAGTAGTATAGTAGTATAGTGTAGTAGTAGTATAGTAGTATAGTGTAGTAGTGTAGTATAGTAGTATAGTGTAGTATAGTATAGTGTAGTAGTATATAGTATAGTAGTAGTGTAGTAGTATAGTATAGTAGTATAGTATAGTAGTATAGTATAGTAGTATAGTAGTATAGCATAGTAGTAGTAGTATAGTATAGTAGTAGTAGTAGTATAGTATAGTAGTAGTATAGTAGTAGTATAGTATAGTAGTATAGTATAGTAGTATAGTATAGTATAGTATAGTAGTAGTATAGTATAGTGTAGTAGTATAGTGTAGTAGTATAGTACAGTAGTATAGTATAGTATAGTGTAGTAGAACAGTATAGTGTAGTAGAACAGTATAGTGTAGTATAGTGTAGTAGTATATAGTAGTAGTATAGTATAGTAGTACAGTATATAGTAGTATTATAGTCTAGTAGTATAGTATTAGTAGTATAGTATAGTATTAGTCTAGTAGTATAGTATAGTAGTAGTAGTAGTAGTATAGTATAGTAGTAGTAGTAGTATAGTATAGTAGTAGTATAGTATAGCAGTAGTAGTATAGTATTATAGTATAGTACAATATTATAGTATAGTAGTAGTAGTAGTATAGTATAGTATTAGTCTAGTAGTATAGTATAGTATTAGTCTAGTAGTATAGTATAGTATTAGTCTAGTAGTATAGTATAGTATTAGTCTAGTAGTATAGTATAGTATTAGTCTAGTAGTATAGTATAGTATTAGTCTAGTAGTATAGTATAGTATAGTAGTGCAGTAGTAGTATAGTAGTGTAGTAGTACAGTATAGTAGTATAGTATAGTATAGCATAGTAGTATAGTATAGCATAGTAGTAGTATAGTATAGTAGTAGTATAGTAGTATAGTATAGTAGTAGTATAGTATAGTAGTAGTATAGTAGTATAGTATAGTAGTAGTATAGTATAGTAGTAGTATAGTATAGTAGTATAGTATAGTAGTAGTATAGTATAGTAGTATAGTATAGTAGTATAGTATAGTAGTAGTATAGTATAGTAGTAGTAGTAGTAGTATAGTAGTATAGTATAGTAGTAGTATAGTAGTCGTAGTATAGTATAGTAGTAGTGGTAGTATAGTATAGTAGTAGTAGTAGTATAGTAGTATAGTAGTAGTAGTAGTATAGTAGTAGTAGTAGTAGTAGTAGTAGTAGTAGTATAGTAGTAGTATAGTATAGTAGTAGTAGTAGTAGTAGTATAGTATAGTAGTATAGTATAGTAGTAGTAGTAGTATAGTATAGTAGTATAGTAGTAGTATAGTATAGTAGTAGTAGTAGTATAGTAGTAGTAGTAGTAGTAGTAGTATAGTAGTAGTATAGTAGTAGTAGTATAGTAGTATTATAGTAGTATTAGTAGAGTAGTAGTAGTAGTATAGTAGTAGTACAGTAGTAGTAGTAGTATAGTAGTATAGTAGTAGTAGTAGTATAGTAGTAGTAGTAGTATAGTAGTAGTAGTAGTATAGTATAGTAGTATAGTATAGTATAGTAGTAGTATAGTAGTAGTAGTATAGTAGTAGTAGTATAGTATAGTAGTATAGTAGTAGTAGTATAGTAGTAGTAGTAGTAGTATAGTATAGTAGTATAGTATAGTAGTATAGTAGTAGTAGTATAGTATAGTAGTATAGTACAGTAGTATAGTATAGTAGTATAGTAGTAGTATAGTAGTAGTAGTATAGTAGTAGTAGTAGTATAGTAGTAGTATAGTAGTAGTAGTAGTAGTATAGTAGTATAGTATAGTAGTATAGTATAGTAGTATAGTATAGTAGTAGTAGTATAGTAGTAGTAGTATAGTAGTAGTATAGTATAGTACAGTAGTAGTATAGTAGTAGTATAGTAGTAGTAGTAGTATAGTAGTAGTAGTAGTAGTAGTATAGTAGTATAGTAGTAGTATAGTAGTAGTAGTAGTAGTATAGTAGTAGTATAGTATAGTAGTAGTAGTAGTATAGTATAGTAGTAGTAGTATAGTATAGTAGTAGTAGTATAGTAGTAGTAGTATAGTAGTATAGTAGTAGTAGTATAGTAGTATAGTAGTATAGTAGTAGTATAGTAGTAGTAGTATAGTATAGTAGTATAGTAGTAGTAGTATAGTATAGTAGTAGTAGTATAGTAGTAGTATAGTAGTATAGTATAGTAGTATAGTAGTAGTAGTAGTATAGTAGTAGTAGTAGTAGTAGTATAGTAGTATAGTAGTAGTAGTAGTAGTAGTAGTAGTAGTATAGTAGTAGTAGTAGTAGTAGTAGTAGTAGTATAGTAGTATAGTAGTAGTAGTAGTAGTATAGTAGTAGTAGTATAGTATAGTAGTATAGTATAGTAGTAGTAGTATAGTAGTATAGTATAGTAGTAGTATAGTAGTAGTATAGTAGTATAGTAGTAGTAGTAGTATAGTAGTATAGTATAGTAGTAGTAGTATAGTATAGTAGTAGTAGTAGTATAGTAGTAGTATAGTAGTAGTATAGTAGTAGTAGTAGTAGTATAGTAGTAGTAGTAGTAGTAGTATAGTAGTAGTATAGTAGTAGTAGTATAGTATAGTAGTAGTATAGTAGTAGTAGTATAGTATAGTAGTAGTATAGTATAGTAGTAGTAGTAGTAGTATAGTATAGTAGTAGTATAGTATAGTAGTAGTATAGTAGTAGTATAGTATAGTAGTAGTAGTATAGTAGTAGTAGTAGTATAGTAGTATAGTAGTAGTATAGTAGTAGTATAGTATAGTAGTAGTAGTATAGTATAGTATAGTAGTATAGTATAGTATAGTAGTAGTAGTATAGTAGTAGTAGTAGTATAGTAGTAGTAGTATAGTAGTATAATAGTATAGTAGTAGTAGTATAGTATAGTAGTAGTAGTAGTATAGTAGTAGTAGTATAGTAGTAGTATAGTATAGTAGTAGTAGTAGTAGTGTAGTAGTAGTAGTATAGTAGTAGTATAGTATAGTAGTAGTATAGTAGTAGTAGTAGTAGTATAGTAGTAGTGTAGTAGTATAGTAGTAGTAGTAGTAGTAGTAGTATAGTAGTAGTAGTATAGTAGTATAGTATAGTATAGTAGTAGTATAGTAGTAGTATAGTATAGTAGTAGTATAGTAGTAGTATAGTACAGTAGTAGTATAGTATAGTAGTATAGTATAGTAGTAGTAGTATAGTAGTATAGTAGTAGTAGTAGTAGTAGTAGTAGTAGTAGTAGTAGTAGTAGTAGTAGTAGTAGTAGTAGTAGTATAGTAGTAGTAGTATAGTATAGTAGTAGTAGTATAGTAGTAGTAGTATAGTAGTAGTAGTAGTAGTAGTAGTATAGTAGTAGTAGTATAGTAGTATAGTAGTAGTAGTATAGTAGTAGTAGTAGTAGTAGTATAGTATAGTAGTAGTAGTATAGTAGTAGTAGTATAGTAGTAGTAGTATAGTAGTAGTAGTAGTAGTAGTAGTAGTAGTAGTATTGTATAGTAGTAGCATTGTATAGTAGTAGTAGTAGTAGTAGTATTGTATAGTAGTAGTAGTATAGTACAGTAGTAGTATAGTAGCAGTAGTATAGTAGTAGTAGTATAGTAGTAGTATAGTAGTAGTATAGTAGTAGTATAGTAGTATAGTATAGTAGTATAGTATAGTAGTAGTATAGTAGTAGTAGTAGTATAGTAGTAGTAGTATAGTAGTAGTAGTATAGTATTATATAGTATAGTAGTATAGTATAGTAGTATAGTATAGTAGTATAGTAGTAGTAGTATAGTAGTAGTAGTATAGTAGTAGTAGTAGTAGTAGTAGTAGTATAGTAGTAGTAGTAGTAGTAGTAGTAGTAGTAGTAGTAGTAGTAGTAGTAGTATAGTAGTAGTAGTATAGTAGTAGTAGTAGTAGTATAGTAGTAGTAGTAGTAGTAGTAGTATAGTAGTATAGTAGTAGTAGCAGTAGTAGTAGTAGTAGTAGTAGTAGTAGTAGTAGTAGTAGTAGTAGTAGTAGTAGTAGTAGTATAGTAGTAGTAGTAGTAGTAGTAGTAGTAGTAGTAGTATAGTAGTATAGTAGTAGTAGTAGTAGTAGTAGTAGTAGTAGTAGTAGTAGTAGTAGTAGTAGTAGTAGTAGTAGTAGTATAGTAGTAGTGTAGTAGTATAGTAGTAGTAGTAGTAGTATAGTAGTAGTAGTAGTATAGTAGTATAGTAGTAGTAGTAGTAGTAGTAGTATAGTAGTAGTAGTAGTATAGTAGTAGTAGTAGTATAGTAGTAGTAGTAGTAGTAGTAGTAGTATAGTAGTAGTAGTAGTAGTAGTATAGTAGTAGTAGTAGTATAGTAGTATAGTAGTAGTAGTAGTAGTAGTAGTATAGTAGTAGTAGTAGTATAGTAGTAGTAGTAGTAGTAGTAGTAGTAGTATAGTAGTAGTAGTAGTAGTAGTAGTAGTAGTAGTAGTAGTAGTAGTAGTAGTAGTAGTATAGTAGTAGTAGTAGTAGTAGTATAGTAGTAGTAGTAGTAGTAGTAGTAGTAGTAGTATAGTAGTAGTAGTAGTAGTAGTAGTAGTAGTATAGTAGTAGTATAGTAGTAGTAGTAGTAGTAGTATAGTAGTAGTAGTAGTAGTAGTAGTAGTAGTATAGTAGTAGTAGTATAGTAGTAGTAGTAGTATAGTAGTAGTAGTATAGTAGTAGTAGTAGTATAGTAGTAGTAGTATAGTAGTAGTAGTAGTATAGTAGTAGTAGTAGTATAGTATAGTAGTAGTAGTAGTATAGTAGTAGTAGTAGTATAGTAGTAGTAGTAGTAGTAGTAGTAGTAGTATAGTAGTAGTAGTAGTATAGTAGTAGTGCAGTATAGTAGTGTATAGTATAGTAGTCTAGTAATGTATAGTATAGTAATGTATAGTATAGTAATGTGTATAGTATAGTAGTATAGTATAGTAGTATAGTATAGTAGTATATAGTATAGTAGTATATAGTATAGTAGTATATAGTAGTGTAGTATATAGTATAGTAGTATATAGTAGTGTAGTATATAGTAGTGTAGTATATAGTAGTGTAGTATATAGTAGTGTAGTATATAGTAGTGTAGTATATAGTAGTGTAGTATATAGTATAGTATAGTAGTAGTAGTATAGTAGTAGTAGTATAGTATAGTAGTAGTGTAGTAGTATAGTATAGTAGTAGTGTAGTAGTATAGTAGTGTAGTAGTATAGTAGTAGTAGTAGTATAGTAGTAGTATAGTAGTGTAGTAGTATAGTAGTAGTAGTATAGTAGTGTAGTAGTATAGTAGTGTAGTAGTATAGTAGTGTAGTAGTATAGTAGTGTAGTAGTATAGTAGTATAGTAGTGTAGTAGTATAGTAGTGTAGTATAGTATAGTAGTAGTAGTATAGTAGTATAGTATAGTAGTAGTAGTATAGTATAGTAGTATAGTATAGTAGTAGTAGTATAGTATAGTAGTAGTAGTATAGTAGTAGTAGTATAGTATAGTAGTAGTAGTATAGTATAGTAGTAGTATAGTATAGTAGTAGTAGTAGTATAGTAGTAGTAGTATAGTATAGTATAGTAGTATAGTATAGTAGTAGTATAGTATAGTAGTAGTATAGTATAGTAGTATAGTATAGTAGTATAGTATAGTAGTAGTATAGTAGTAGTAGTATAGTATAGTAGTATAGTATAGTATAGTAGTATAGTATAGTATAGTAGTAGTATAGTAGTGTAGTGTATAGTGTAGTATAGTAATGTGTAGTATAGTAGTGTGTAGTATAGTATAGTAGTGTGTAGTATAGTATAGTAGTATATTATAGTATAGTGTAGTATAGTATAGTAGTGTAGTATAGTATAGTAGTGTAGTATAGTATAGTGGTGTAGTATAGTATAGTAGTGTAGTATATAGTATAGTAGTGTAGTATATAGTATAGTAGTGTAGTATATAGTATAGTAGTGTAGTATATAGTATAGTAGTGTAGTATATAGTATAGTAGTGTAGTATATAGTATAGTAGTGTAGTATAGTATAGTAGTATAGTATAGTAGTATAGTAGTATAGTATAGTAGTATAGTATAGTATAGTAGTATAGTATAGTATAGTAGTATAGTATAGTTAGTATAGTGTAGTATAGTATAGTGTATAGTATAGTATAGTGTATAGTATAGTGTATAGTATAGTATAGTGTAGTATAGTATAGTGTAGTATAGTATAGTGTAGTATAGTATAGTGTAGTATAGTATAGTATAGTGTAGTATAGTGTAGTATAGTATAGTAGTGTAGTATAGTATATAGTATATAGTGTATAGTATAGTAGTGTAGTATAGTATAGTAGTGTAGTATAGTATAGTATAGTATAGTGTAGTATAGTAGTGTAGTATAGTAGTGTAGTATAGTAGTGTAGTATAGTAGTGTAGTATAGTAGTGTAGTATAGTAGTGTAGTATAGTAGTAGTATAGTAGTATAGTATAGTAGTAGTATAGTAGTAGTATAGTAGTAGTAGTATAGTATAGTAGTAGTATAGTATAGTAGTATAGTATAGTAGTATAGTATAGTAGTAGTAGTATAGTATAGTATAGTATAGTAGTAGTAGTATAGTAGTAGTAGTATAGTATAGTAGTATAGTATAGTATAGTATAGTAGTATAGTATAGTAGTAGTATAGTATAGTAGTAGTATAGTATAGTAGTAGTATAGTATAGTAGTAGTATAGTATAGTAGTAGTATAGTAGTAGTATAGTAGTAGTATAGTATAGTAGTAGTATAGTATAGTAGTAGTAGTATAGTAGTATAGTATAGTAGTAGTATAGTATAGTATAGTAGTATAGTAGTAGTATAGTAGTATAGTATAGTAGTATAGTATAGTAGTAGTATAGTAGTAGTAGTATAGTAGTAGTATAGTATAGTAGTAGTATAGTAGTAGTGTAGTATAGTAGTATAGTAGTAGTAGTATAGTAGTATAGTAGTAGTATAGTATAGTAGTATAGTATAGTAGTGTGTAGTATAGTATAGTAGTGTAGTATAGTATAGTGTATAGTATAGTATAGTATAGTAATGTGTAGTATAGTATAGTAGTGTGTAGTATAGTATAGTGTAGTGTATAGTAGTGTAGTATATAGTAGTGTAGTATAGTAATGTGTAGTATAGTATAGTGTATAGTATAGTAGTATAGTATAGTAGTATAGTATAGTAGTAGTATAGTATAGTAGTAGTATAGTATAGTATAGTATAGTATAGTAGTAGTATAGTATAGTATAGTAGTATAGTATAGTATAGTATAGTAGTATAGTAGTATAGTATAGTAGTAGTATAGTATAGTATAGTAGTATAGTATAGTATAGTAGTATAGTAGTAGTATAGTAGTAGTATAGTATAGTAGTATAGTAGTATAGTATAGTAGTGTAGTAGTATAGTAGTAGTATAGTAGTAGTAGTATAGTAGTAGTAGTAGTATAGTATAGTAGTAGTATAGTAGTAGTAGTATAGTATAGTAGTAGTATAGTATAGTAGTATAGTATAGTAGTAGTATAGTATAGTAGTAGTAGTATAGTATAGTAGTAGTAGTATAGTAGTAGTAGTATAGTAGTAGTAGTATAGTATAGTAGTATAGTATAGTAGTAGTAGTATAGTATAGTAGTAGTAGTATAGTATAGTAGTAGTAGTATAGTATAGTAGTAGTATAGTATAGTAGTAGTAGTATAGTATAGTAGTAGTATAGTAGTATAGTATAGTAGTAGTATAGTATAGTAGTAGTATAGTATAGTAGTAGTATAGTATAGTAGTAGTAGTATAGTATAGTAGTAGTATAGTATAGTAGTAGTATAGTATAGTAGTAGTATAGTATAGTAGTAGTATAGTAGTGTAGTATAGTATAGTAGTAGTAGTATAGTAGTAGTATAGTAGTATAGTAGTATAGTATAGTATAGTAGTATAGTATAGTAGTATAGTATAGTAGTAGTATAGTAGTATAGTATAGTAGTATAGTAGTAGTAGTATAGTAGTAGTATAGTATAGTAGTGTAGTATAGTATAGTAGTAGTATAGTATAGTATAGTATAGTAGTGTAGTATAGTATAGTAGTGTAGTAGTACAGTATATAGTAGTATTATAGTATTAGTAGTGTAGTAGTATAGTGTAGTAGTATAGTATTAGTATAGTAGTATAGTATAGTAGTATAGTAGTATAGTATAGTAGTATAGTGTAAAGTATAGTAGTAGTATAGTAGTATATAGTATAGTAGTAGTATAGTATAGTAGTAGTAGTGCAGTATTATAGTAGTAGTAGTGCAGTAGTATAGTAGTAGTAGTGCAGTAGTATAGTAGTGCAGTATAGTAGTGTAGTATAGTATAGTATAGTATAGTATAGTATAGTATAGTAGTGTAGTATAGTATAGTAGTGTAGTATTAGTATAGTAGTAGTATAGTATAGTAGTATAGTATAGTATAGTAGTATAGTATAGTATAGTAGTATAGTATAGTATAGTAGTATAGTATAGTATAGTAGTATAGTATAGTATAGTATAGTAGTATAGTATAGTAGTAGTATAGTATAGTAGTATAGTAGTAGTATAGTAGTATAGTATAGTAGTAGTAGTATAGTATAGTAGTAGTAGTATAGTATAGTAGTAGTATAGTATAGTAGTAGTATAGTATAGTAGTGTAGTATAGTATAGTAGTGTAGTATAGTATAGCATAGTGTATAGTAGTATAGTAGTGTAATAATATAGTAGTATAGTATAGTAGTATAGTATAGTAGTATAGTATAGTAGTATAGTATAGTAGTATATAGTATAGTAGTATAGTATAGTAGTATATAGTATAGTAGTATAGTATAGTAGTATATAGTATAGTAGTATAGTATAGTAGTATATAGTATAGTAGTAGTATAGTATAGTAGTATAGTATAGTGTAGTATAGTATAGTAGTATAGTGTAGTATAGTATAGTAGTATAGTGTAGTATAGTAGTGTAGTAGTATAGTAGTATAGTATAGTAGTAGTGCAGTAGTATAGTAGTGCAGTAGTATAGTAGTAGTGCAGTAGTATAGTAGTAGTGCAGTAGTATAGTAGTAGTGCAGTAGTATAGTAGTGCAGTAGTATAGTAGTAGTGCAGTAGTATAGTAGTAGTGCAGTAGTATAGTAGTAGTGCAGTAGTATAGTAGTAGTGCAGTAGTATAGTAGTAGTGCAGTAGTATAGTAGTGCAGTAGTATAGTAGTGCAGTAGTATAGTAGTAGTGCAGTAGTATAGTAGTAGTGCAGTAGTATAGTAGTAGTGCAGTAGTATAGTAGTAGTGCAGTAGTATAGTAGTAGTGCAGTAGTATAGTAGTAGTGCAGTAGTATAGTAGTGCAGTAGTATAGTAGTGCAGTAGTATAGTAGTGCAGTAGTATAGTAGTGCAGTAGTATAGTAGTAGTGCAGTATAGTAGTAGTAGTGCAGTATAGTAGTAGTAGTGCAGTATAGTAGTAGTAGTGCAGTATAGTAGTGCAGTATAGTAGTAGTAGTGCAGTATAGTAGTAGTAGTGCAGTATAGTAGTAGTGCAGTATAGTAGTAGTAGTGCAGTATAGTAGTAGTAGTGCAGTATAGTAGTAGTAGTGCAGTATAGTAGTGCAGTATAGTAGTAGTGCAGTATAGTAGTAGTGCAGTATAGTAGTGTATAGTATAGTAGTGTATAGTATAGTAGTGTAGTATATAGTATAGTAGTGTAGTATAGTAGTATAGTAGTGTAGTATAGTAGTATAGTATAGTAGTATAGTATAGTGTAGTATAGTATAGTGTAGTATAGTATAGTGTAGTATAGTATAGTAGTATAGTATAGTGTAGTATAGTATAGTGTAGTATAGTATAGTGTAGTATAGTATAGTGTAGTATAGTATAGTGTAGTATAGTATAGTGTAGTATAGTATAGTGTAGTATAGTATAGTATAGTATAGTATAGTATAGTATAGTAGTGTAGTATAGTGTAGTATAGTATAGTAGTGTAGTATAGTGTAGTATAGTATAGTAGTGTAGTATAGTGTAGTATATAGTATAGTATAGTATAGTAGTGTAGTATATAGTATAGTAGTGTAGTATAGTATATAGTGTAGTATAGTATAGTAGTATAGTATAGTAGTGTAGTATAGTATAGTAGTGTAGCATAGTATAGTATAGTAGTGTAGTATAGTAGTGTAAAGTATGGTATGAAGTGAGTGTGGTATGGTATGGTAGTGTGGTATGGTATGAGTAGTAGTGTAGTGTAGTATAGTATAGTATAGTATGATGAGTGTAGTATAGTATAGTAGTGTAGTATAGTATAGTAGTGTAGTATAGTATAGTATAGTATAATGTTATAGTATAGTATAGTAGTGTAGTATAAATATGTAGTAGTGTAGTATAGTATAGTAGTGTAGTATAGTATAGTAGTGTAGTATAGTATAGTGTAGTATAGTATAGTAGTATAGTATAGTATAGTAGTGTAGTATAGTATAGTATAGTAGTATAGTATAGTAGTATAGTATAGTATAGTAGTGTAGTATAGTATAGTAGTGTAGTATAGTATAGTAGTGTAGTATAGTATAGTATAGTAGTGTAGTATAGTATAGTAGTGTAGTATAGTATAGTAGTGTAGTATAGTATAGTAGTGTAGTATAGTATAGTAGTGTAGTATAGTATAGTAGTGTAGTATAGTATAGTAGTGTAGTATAGTATAGTAGTGTAGTATAGTAGTGTAGTATAGTAGTGTAGTATAGTAGTGTAGTATAGTATATAGTAGTGTATAGTATAGTGTAGTATAGTATAGTAGTGTGTATAGTAGTGTGTAGTATAGTATAGTAGTGTGTAGTATAGTATAGTAGTATAGTATAGTAGTATAGTATAATAGTATAGTAGTATAGTAGTGTAGTATAGTAGTGTGGTGTGGTATGGTAGTATCAGTATGGTAGTGTGGTATCAAATTGTAGTATGGGGTATTATGGAAATTAGAGAAATTGTGAGTATGGGATGTAGTCAGTGTGTTGTAGTATATTGGTGTAGTATAGTAGTGTAGTATAGTATAGTAGTGTAGTATAGTAGTAGTATAGTAGTGGTATAGTAGTGTAGTAGTATAGTAGTGTAGTAGTATAGTATAGTATAGTAGTGTAGTATAGTATAGTGTATAGTATAGTAGTGTGTAGTATAGTATAGTATAGTGTATAGTATAGTAGTGTGTAGTATAGTATAGTAGTGTAGTGTATAGTAGTGTAGTATAGTAATGTGTAGTATAGTATAGTAGTATAGTATAGTAGTATAGTATAGTAGTATAGTATAGTAGTATAGTAGTATAGTATAGTAGTGTAGTATAGTATAGTAGTGTAGTATAGTAGTGTAGTATAGTATAGTAGTGTAGTATAGTAGTAGTATAGTAGTGGTATAGTAGTGGTATAGTAGTGTAGTAGTATAGTAGTGTAGTAGTATAGTATAGTATAGTAATTGGTATAGTATAGTGTATAGTATAGTAGTTGTGTGGTATAGTGTGGTATAATTATGCTCAAGTATAGTAGTGTATAAGTGTAGTATGAAGTGGGTGTAGTTGGCTATGTGTGTACAGTATAGTGTGTGGTATAATTATGGTAGTATGGTATAGTAGTATGGTATAGTAGTATATGAGTATAGTAGTATAGTAGTATATAGTATAGTAGTGTGGTATGGTATAGTGAGTGTGGTATGGTATAGTAGTGTAGTATGAGTATGTGGTGTGGTATGGTAGTAGTGTGGTATAGTATAGTAGTGTAATTTATGGTATAGTAGTGTAGTGGTAATAGTAGGTATAGTAGTATAGTGGTGTAGTAGTGTAGTAGTATGGTAATTGTAGTAGTGTAGTAGTATAGTATAGTGGTGTAGTAGTATAGTAGTATAGTAGTGTGGTATAGTGAGTGTGGTATGGTAGTGTGGTATAGTAATGTGTAGTATGAGTATAGTATAGTATAGTAGTGTAGTGTGGTATTTATTGGTATGGTAGTATATTTGTGTAGTATAGTATAGTAGTGTAGTATAGAATAGTAGTGTAGTATAGTAGTATAGTAGTGTAGTATAGTAGTGTAGTATAGTATAGTATAGTGTATAGTATAGTAGTGTGTAGTATAGTATAGTAGTGTGTAGTATAGTATAGTAGTGTGTAGTATAGTATAGTAGTGTAGTGTATAGTAGTGTAGTGTATAGTAGTGTAGTATATAGTAGTGTAGTATATAGTAGTGTAGTATATAGTAGTGTAGTATATAGTAGTGTAGTATATAGTAGTGTAGTATATAGTAGTGTAGTATATAGTAGTGTAGTATATAGTAGTGTAGTAGTATAGTAGTATAGTAGTGTAGTATAGTAGTGTAGTATAGTAGTGTAGTATAGTAATGTGTAGTATAGTATAGTATAGTATAGTATAGTGTAGTATAGTATAGTAGTATAGTATAGTGTAGTATAGTATAGTATTATAGTATAGTAGTACTACTACTATACTAATAGTAGTAGTACTATAGTATAGTATAATAGTATATAGTATAATAGTATATAGTATAATAGTATATAGTATAATAGTATATAGTATAATAGTATATAGTATAATAGTATATAGTATAATAGTAGTATAGTAGTATAGTAGTATAGTAGTATAGTATATAGTAGTATAGTATATAGTAGTATAGTATATAGTAGTATAGTATATAGTAGTATAGTATATAGTAGTATAGTATATAGTAGTATAGTATATAGTAGTATAGTATATAGTAGTATAGTATATAGTAGTGTAGTATATAGTAGTGTAGTATATAGTAGTGTAGTATATAGTAGTGTAGTATATAGTAGTATAGTATATAGTAGTATAGTATATAGTAGTATAGTATATAGTAGTATAGTATATAGTAGTATAGTATATAGTAGTATAGTATATAGTAGTATAGTAGTATAGTATATAGTAGTATAGTATATAGTAGTATAGTATATAGTAGTATAGTATATAGTAGTATAGTATATAGTAGTATAGTATATAGTAGTATAGTATATAGTAGTATAGTATATAGTAGTATAGTATATAGTAGTATAGTATATAGTAGTATAGTATATAGTAGTATAGTATATAGTAGTATAGTATATAGTATAGTATAGTATATAGTATAGTATATAGTATAGTATATAGTATAGTATATAGTATAGTATATAGTATAGTGTATAGTATATAGTATAGTATATAGTATAGTGTATAGTATAGTGTATAGTATATAGTATAGTATATAGTATAGTATATAGTATATTAGTATATAGTATAGTATATAGTATAGTATAGTATATAGTATAGTATATAGTATAGTATAGTATATAGTATAGTATAGTATATAGTATAGTATAGTATATAGTATAGTATAGTGTATAGTATAGTATATAGTAGAGTATAGTATATAGTATAGTATAGTATATAGTATAGTATATAGTATAGTATAGTATATAGTATAGTATATAGTATAGTGTATAGTATAGTATATAGTATAGTATAGTATATAGTATAGTATAGTATATAGTATAGTATATAGTAGTATAGTATATAGTAGTATAGTATATAGTAGTATAGTAGTATAGTATAGTAGTATAGTATAGTAGTATAGTAGGGAAACGAGTAGACAGTCAAATAAGAACATAAGAAAGGAGGAACACTGCAGCAGGCCTGTTGGCCCATACTAGGCAGGTCCTTTACAATTCATCCCACTAACAAAAATTTGACCAACCCAATTTTCAATGCTACCCAAGAAATAAGCTCTGATGTGCAAGTCCCACTCAAATCCAACCCCCTCCCACTCATGTACTTATCCAACCTAAATTTGAAACTACCCAAAGTCCCAGCCTCAATAACCCAACTAGGTAGACTGTTCCACTCATCAACTACCCTATTTCCAAACCAATACTTTCCTATGTCCTTTCTAAATCTAAACTTATCTAATTTAAATCCATTACTGCGAGTTCTCTCTTGGAGAGATATCCTCAAGACCTTGTTAATATCCCCTTTATTAATACCTATCTTCCACTTATACACTTCGATCAGGTCTCCCCTCATTCTTCGTCTAACAAGTGAATGTAACTTAAGAGTCTTCGATCTTTCTTCATAAGGAAGATTTCTAATGCTATGTATTAATTTAGTCATCCTACGCTGAATGTTTTCTAACGAATTTATGTCCATTCTGTAATATGGAGACCAGAATTGAGCTGCATAATCTAGGTGAGGCCTTACTAATGATTGAACATTAAAATGGTATAAAATACCGACAGGTTGTTAGGTAAGACATATGCAACAGTTAGGTATCTATTTCGAAACGTTTCGCCTACACAGTAGGCTTCTTCAGTCGAGTACAGAAAAGTTGATAGAAGCAGAAGATACTTCAAGACTATGTAATCAGTCCATCACCCTTAAAGTTTTGAGGTGGTCAGTCCCTCAGTCGGGGGGGGACCTGACCTCCCAACATCTGAGTTCTTACCTCTTCTAGTGACCTACGTCTCACCTCTTGGCGCTATATAAGGCTCCATCCTGTCACTTCATCTCCATATTGTTTCATACTATGGAACAATGCTCTTCTCCAGACTGAGGGACTGACCACCTCAAAACTTTAAGGGTGATGGACTGATTACATCGTCTTCAAGTATCTTCTGCTTCTATCAACTTTTCTGTACTCGACTGAAGAAGCCTACTGTGTAGGCGAAACGTTTCGAAATAAAGATACCTAACTGTTGCATATGTGTCTTACCTAACAATCTGTCGGTATTTTATACCATTTTAATGTTCATGCTGAGTATCATTAATCAAGCTATGCTTATCGAGATGGCTTCTTATAATCTGAGTTTTAATTGACTAGTAATTTGCCTACAATTGAGGTCAGGCTTACTGGGCGGTAATTTGACGGTAACGACTTGTCCCCTGTTTTAAAAATAGGAATTACATTAGCCATCTTCCACATCAGACACCACCTGTTTGAAGAGAAAATAAAAATATTAGTTAATGGTTCAGAGTTCCATTTTGCATTCCTTAAGAACCCTTGAAAAAACCTCATCAGGACCCGGTGACTTATTTTGCTTCAGTCGGTCTATCTGCTTCACAACCATTTCACCAGATTTTTTTTTTTTCACCAGTGACTGATGCTACATAATTTATCTTCTGGCCAACTATAAAAATTAATTACTGGAATATTAGTGTCTTCCTGTGTAAAAACCGAGAGAAAATAATTTAAAATCTAGCACATTTCATTCTCTGTCAGTAAGATGCCCATAGTTATTTTTAAGGGGACCTATCTTATCTCTAACTTTTGTTCTATAGACCTGGAAAAAACTTTGGGTTAGTTTTAGAATCCCTAGCAACTTTAATTTCATACTCTTTTAGCTTTTCTTATCCCCTTTTTAATGTCCCTCTTAATGTCAATATACTGATTCATAAGATGACCCTCGCCTCTCTTGATACGCCTATAAATTCCTTTATGCCCTAGTAGATATTTCAGCCTATTATTCATCCATTTTGGGTCATTTCTATTTGATCTAATTTCTTTATAAGGGATAAACGTTCTTTGAGCAGCATGTATAGTGTTCAGAAAACTGTCATATTGATAGCTCTTCGTTACGCCAGTCAACAGATAAGTTCTCTAAGCCCATCGTAATCTGCTAAGCGAAAATCTGGGACTGTTACTGAGTTATCCCTACTATCATACTTCCATTCAATGCTAAATGTAATTGATTTGTGGTCGCTAGCACCCAGTTCCTCTGAAACTTCTAAATTATTAACAAGGGATTCATTGTTTGCCAGAACTAAGTCAAGCAGGTTATTACCCCTTGTAGGTTGTCACAAACTGCTTCAAAAAACAATCCTGAACTACTAAGAAGTCGTATGATTCTAAATTCCCAGTCAAGAAATTCCAATCAATATGACTAAAGTTAAAGTCTCCTAGAATTACTACATTATCGTGCCTTGTGACCTTAACAATTTCCTCCCATAGTAGTCTCCCCTGGTCCCTATCTAAATTTGGGGGACGGTATACCACACCTAAAATTAATTTTTCATGACCCTCTGAAAATTCTATCCAAACAGACTCGTATGTGTTACTTCAGACTTCATACCAGTTTTTATGCAACAGTTCAAGCGATCTCGGACATACAATGCCACCCCACCCCCCTTCCCGACACTTCTATCTACTTGGAACAATTTAAAACCCTGAATGTGACATTCTGCAGGCATGTCCCGACTTTTTGAATTAAACCACGTCTCAGTAATGGCAAATACATCCATGTTACCTGCACTAGCAACTAGTCTCAACTCGTCCATCTAATTCCTAGCACTGCGACTATTTGTGTAATAAATATTTAAAGACCCTCCTCTCTCTTTACCCTTCCTGCTCCTTTCTGTTATTCCACTAAACCTATTACTGTCCATGTCAATTAGTGCCACTGGCTTTCCAATATGCACCTCATTTTGCCTATTACTAGTTCTCCAAGTACTCATATTACTACCCTGAGACCACAGTTTTCCCGCCAAAACCCATACCACTAACTATTCCTAGTTTAAAGACCTAACAGCTCCCTCCACTGCGTTGGCCAGTGCTACAACCCCACACCTAGATAAGTGAACCCCATCCCTGGCATACAGTCATTTCTGCCATAGAGGTCCCAGCTGTCAATGAATGTTACCGCATTTTCCTTACAGTATTTGTCCAGCCAGCAATTGACACCAATTGCTCTGGACAACCATTCATTTCCAACTCCTCTCCTTGGCAAAATGCCACATATGACAGGTTTCCCACCCTTCCTCCTAATTATCTCTATTGCTGACCTATACCTGCTAATCACGTCTTCACTCCTACGTCTGCCAACATCGTTGCCTCCAGCACTGAGACAGATAATAGGATTGCTCCCATTACCTCTCATGAGGTCATCCAGACGGCTAACAATATCCTCCACCCCAGCACCTTGTTAAGGAATCGGCATTCTTTGAGCCAACTAAGTCATCAGAGCCGGTACTAACACCTGTAGACAATGTCAGCAGAAAATTGAGAGAGATTACTGCTTGGTGATTTCAACCTAAGGCATACAAAATGGAAGAATGTAGCAAATAATGTTATAGCTGAAACAATCCCCGGAGGTAGCGCAGATGAAAGGTTACACACACACACACACACACACACACACACACACACACACACACACACACGAGAGCTACTAAGTCTCTGCGAAAAACACACCTTAAGCCAGCAGATAGTGGAGCCAACAAGACTAGAAAACACACCTGACCTTATCTTCACAAATGAGGACCTGATAAGAGACATAAGAATATCAAAAACAACTAATTCCGATCACAACCTAATCGAAGTCCAGACGTGCATGCATAGGGGTACTGATCAGCAGAATGCATGTACCTGTGAAGGTGTCTTCACAAAATACAACATCAACTGGGACCAGGTAAACCATGTCCTAAACGAAACATGTTCGGAAGATGTCTTAAATGACATGGATCCAAACCAGTGCCTTGAAAGGATCAACTTCCTGGTAGCCAAAGCATGTTCTAGGCATATTCCCCTAAGAAAGAAGAGCAGGAGTAAACTGGAGAGAAAAAAGACGCTCCCTCTACAGAAGACGAAGAGTCACTGAGCTCCTCAGGAGTGCTAGAATATCTGATACACGAAAGGAGGCGCTGACCAGGGAAGTGGAAACTATCGAACTAAAGCTAAATGACTTGCAGGAACCAGGAGAGGCAGGAGGAGCTTAAAGCTATTAGTGAAATTGAAAGAAATTCAATTTCTTTCTTTTCATATGCCAAAAACAAGACAAATACCACATCTAGTATCGGGCCCTTACTCAGACAGGATGGGACTTACACAGATGACAACAAGGAAATGAGTGAAATATTGTAATCCCAGTACGACTGTTTAGTGAACCGCTAATCGGTCCGAGGATCGACGACCCAAATGATTTCATGAATGAGCCTCAAAACTCCATAAATGTATGCCAGATTTCCGACATTACCCTAAATCCGATAGATTTCGAAAAAGCCATTGACAACATGCCTATGCACTCAGCCCCGGGCCCAGACTCGTGGAACTGTTTTCATTAAGAACTGCAAGAAACCCTTCTCGCGTGCCCTAAGTACACTATGGAGGAGCAGCTTGGACATGGGTGAAATTCCAGTCACTTAAAACAACGGATATAGCCCCACTCCATAAAGGTGGCAGCAAAGCATTAGCTAAGAACTACAGACCAATAGCTCTGACGTCCCACATCATAAAAATCTTTGAAAGTGCGCTAAGAAGCAGGATTGCAAATCACCTGGATTCCCAAAATCTACACAATCCAGGGCAATATGGGTTCAGGGCAGGTCGCTCCCGCCTCTCAACTACTGGATCACTATGACATGGCCTTGGATGCACTGGAAGAAAATCAAGAGTGCAGACCTTGCAAAAGCATTTGACAAATGCGATCATGGCGTAATATATTGCCCATAAAATACGTGCTAAAGGAATAACTGAGAAAGTGGGGAGATGGATCTTCAACTTCCTAACAAATCGAACACAGTAGTGGTCAACAGAGTTAAATCGGAGGCTGCCATAGCGAAGAGCTCTGTTCCACAAGGCACAGTACTCGCCCCCATCTTATTCCTTATCCTCATATCAGACATACACCACAGCACCGTATCATCCTTTGTGGATGATACTAGGATCTGCACGAGGCTGTTGTCTGCTGAGGACACGGTTAGCCTCCAAGAAGATAAACAGTTTTCCAGTGGGCAACAGTAAACAATATGATGTTCAATGAGGACAAATTCCAACTACTCCGTTATGGAAAACTGGAGGAGATAATAACGAACAGAGTATACTACTGACTCCAGCCATACAATAGAGCGGAAAAATAATGTAAGGGACCTGGGAGTAGTAGTGTCTGAGGATCTCACTTTCAAGGATCACAACAGTGCCATGATCGCACGTGCAAAGAAAATGATAGGATGGATAATGAGAACTTTCAAAACGAGAGATGCCAAGCCCATGATGATCCTTTTCAAATCACTTCTCTCTAGGCTAGAATACTGCTGTACATTAACATCTCCATTCAAAGCAGGTGAAATCGCAGATCTAGAGTGTACAGAGATCCTTTACTGCACGTGTAAGTTCTGTCAAGCACCTTAACTACTGGGAACGCTTGGAAGCACTTGACTTGTACTCGTTGGAACCCAGGAGGGAGAGATATCATAATCTACACTTGGAAAATCTTGGAAGGAATGGTCCCAAATCTGCACACAGAAATCACTCCCTACGAAAGTAAAAGACTGGGCAGGCGATGCAAAATGCCCCCAATAAAAAGTAGGGGCACCATTGGTACACTAAGGGAAAACACCATAAGTGTCCGGGGCCCAAAACTGTTTAACAGCCTCCCATCAAGCATTAGGGGAATTGCCAATAAACCGCTGGCTGCCTTCAAGAGAGCTGGACAGATACCTAAAGTCAGTGCCGGATCAGCCGGGCTGTGGCTCGTACGTTGGACTGCGTGCTGCCAGCAGTAACAGCCTAGTTGATCAGGCCCTGATCCATCGGGAGGCCTGGTCATGGACCGGGCCGCGGGGGCGTTGATCCCCGGAATAACCTCCAGGTAACCTCCAGGTAAGGAGCTCCAAGGTTGAATTTGACCAGTGGCAATGCAGTGAGTGACCAAGTGTGGCTGGCAAGGATTATCCATGTAGAAAACTAAAAAAAATTAGCTGTATCCATGTGGACTGAGAAAAACTAAGTCATGTGTTGACAATCTCTAAGAACTGTGGGATGTACCACAAATACGCAACTGTGCAAGAACACCAGAAACTCCCTACTGTGAATAACCACATTGCAGTGAGCAAGTCGACTGTAGCAGGACATTACTGAATCATACAATGTAGAAACGTAAATTCGTAATTTAACCTAGTATTCAGTCGCTTATTCACGCTTAACGAACATGAACCCTTTCACTGTAGGTGAATGGTTCAATGAACTGACATGTTAAATTAGACATGTGCAACTCCTGGGTATCTTTAATTGAGGAAACGTTTCGCCACACAGTGGCTTCATCAGTCCATACATAAGAGAAACTTGAACAGTAGGAGAATGAGGTAATCAGTCCCTCAACCTTGAGTCGATGTGGTCAGTCCATCAATCTTGAATAGAATACGGCATATGAGCGGAGAAGCAGCTACGACCTACTTCCACATTGAACAAATGTGACACCACCTACGACTGCTGCACCTCTCCTGCCATACGGTTTATAAGCTGCTGCTCCGCTCATATGCCGTATTCTATTCAAGATTGATGGACTGACCACATCGACTCAAGGTTGAGGGACTGATTACCTCATTCTCCTCCGGTTGGGCAAATGTTTTGTTAGTGGGATGAATTGTAAAGGACCTGCCTAGTATGGGCCAACAGGCCTGCTGCAGTGTTCCTCCTTTATGTTCTCCTATGTATGGACTGATGAAGCCACTGTGGCAAAACGTTTCCTCAATAAAGATACCCAAGAGTTGCACATGTGTCAAATTTAACAACCCTTTCACTGTTGGTCTCAAGATATTAAGGCTTGCAAGCCAGTGTCCAGTAACAGTATGCCAAAATTCTAGCGGCTTCCAATCTTGTGGGAGAAAGCTGGTAGGCCAACATACGAGAGAATGAAGATTGAGACACTTATGCAGCATATGGGAATCTTTATTCAGGAAACGTTTCGCCACTACGGCCCTATGCTGTACATTCTACAAGATTGATGGACTGAACACATCGACTCCAGGCTGAGGGACTGATTACCTCAAACTACTACTCTCCTTACGCCTTTCTACTTTGTATCGGACTGATGAAGCCACTGTGTGGCGAAACGTTTCCTGAATAAAGATTCCTATATGCTGCATAAGTGTCTCAATCTTCAACTTCTGTTTTTCAAACCATTCATCACATACGAGAATGGGCCCGAGTGGTCAGTGTGCCCAATAAAAAAAATCCTGCAACATGCAGTGCATAATGAGAAAACTTTACCGTGTTTATCGTTTAAAACAATTACGTTACAGTATATTTTTGTATGGTATTTATGGTTGTACAGTGGGCCCCGGGATTACGTAGTCTTCAGATTTTGTAATATTCGGAGTAAGTAACTTTTGGTCAAAATATTGGCTCGGTGATCGTCATTGTAATAGTCGTTCGTCCCGAACGTGTACGCGCGCCGACACGCCATTTACAGCAAGTGTGCCATTGTTCATCAGCCAGTGAGGACAATCCCACACATTCATATGATACATTTTGTATTATTCCATTCCTTTTAGTGCTTTCAACTGCTAAATAAACCACCATGGTCCAAAAGAAAGCTAATGACAGACCTTTGGTAAAGGCGGCGATAAACAATAGAATTCAAGAAAACACCAGCAGGGTACTTCCACCCCCCCCCTCACAATCTGATTTGAGTGGGACTTGTGCATGAGAATACAATTATCAAAGCTCATTGCTTGGGTAGCATTGAAAATCGAGTTGGACAAATATGGTTAGTGGGATGGTCTGTGAAGGACCTGCCTAGTATGGGCCAACATTGCTGCAGTGTTCCTGCTTTCTTATGTACACCAGCCAGGGTACTTCCTCACACACAAGGAGGAACACTGCAGCAGGCCTGTTGGCCCATACTAGGCAGGTCCCTCACAATCCATCCCACTAACTATTTGTCCAACTCGATTTTCAATGCTACCCAAGCAATGAGCTTCGATACTTCCACTCACTCATGCACAAGTCCCACTCAAATCCAACCCCTCTCACCCATGTATTTTTTATTATCACCACACTGGCCGATTCCCACCAAGGCAGGGTGGCCCGAAAAAGAAAAACTTTCACCATTATTCACTCCATCACTCTTGCCAGAAGGGTGCTTTACACTACAGTTTCTAAACTGCAACATTAACACCCCTCCTTCAGAGTGCAGGCACTGTACTTCCCATATGATATTGTGTATATGGACGAAACGTAGTCAATAAAGGATCACATTATACTGCATTTGTGTTTATATTGCCAAATGTTGGACAGGACAATAACCATGCCACATATAAACTAAATAATGTAGATCTTAATATTACGGATTGCGAAAAAGATTTAAGAGTTCTGGTTAGCAGTAATCTGAAACCAAGACAACAGTGCATAAGTGTTCGCAATAAAGCTAATAGAATCCTTGGCTTCATATCAAGAAGCATAAATAATAGGAGTCCTCAGGTTGTTCTTCAACTCTATACATCCTTGGTTAGGCCTCATTTAGATTATGCTGCACAGTTTTGGTCACCGTATTACAGAATGGATATAAATTCTCTGGAAAATGTACAAAGGAGGATGACAAAGTTGATCCCATGTATCAGAAACCTTCCCTATGAGGATAGACTAAGGGCCCTGAAACTGCACTCTAGAAAGACGTAGAATTAGGGGGGATATGATTGAGGTGTATAAATGGAAGACAGGAATAAATAAAGGGGATGTAAATAGTGTGCTGAAAATATCTAGCCTAGACAGGACTCGCAGCAATGGTTTTAAGTTGGAAAAATTCAGATTCAGGAAGGATATAGGAAAGTACTGGTTTGGTAATAGAGTTGTGGATGAGTGGAACAAACTCCCAAGTACCGTTATAGAGGCCAGAACGTTGTGTAGCTTTAAAAATAGGTTGGATAAATACACGAGTAGATGTGTGTGGGTGTGAGTTGGACCTGATAGCTTGTGCTAACAGGTCGGTTGCCGTGTTCCTCCCTTAAGTCAATGTGACCTGACCTGACTAGGTTGGGTGCATTGGCTTAAGCCGGTAGGAGACTTGGACCTGCCTCGCATGGGCCAGTAGGCCTTCTGCAGTGTTCCTTCGTTATGTTCTTATGTTCTTATCTCCAGGACCAAGTCCTGCCTGCCGGTTTCCCTGAACCCCTTCATAAATGTTACTTTGCTCACACTCCAACAGCACGTCAAGTATTAAAAACCATTTGTCTCCATTCACTATCAAACACGCTCACGCATGCCTGCTGGAAGTCCAAGCCCCTCGCACACAACCTTTACCCCCTCCCTCCAACCCTTCCTAGGCCTACCCCGCCTTCCTTCCACTACAGACTGATACACTCTTGAAGTTATTCTGTTTCGCTCCATTCTCACCACATGTCCGAACCACCTCAACAACCCTTCCTCAGCCCTCTGGACAACAGTTTTGGTAATCCCGCACCTCCTAACTTCCAAACTACGAATTCTCTGCATTATATTCACACCACACATTGCTCTCAGACATGACATCTCCACTGCCTCCAGCTTTCTCCTCGCTGCAACATTCATCACCCATGCTTCACACCCATATAAGAGCGTTGGTAAAACTATACTCTCATACATTCCCCTCTTTGCCTCCAAGGACAAAGTTCTTTGTCTCCACAGACTCCTAAGTGCACCACTCACCCTTTTCCCTTCATTAATTCTATGATTCACCTCATCTTTCATAGACCCATCCGCTGACACGTCCACTCCCAAATATCTGAATACATTCACCTCCTCCATACTCTACCTCCAATCTGATCTTCAATCTGATATCCAATCTTTCATCACCTAATCTTTTTATCCTCATAACCTTACTCTTTCCTGTATTCACTTTCAATTTTCTTCTTTTGCACACCCTACCAAATTCATCCACCAATCTCTGCAATTTCTCTTCAGAATCTCCCAAGAGCAGTGTCATCAGTGTCAACCTAAATTTGAAACTAACCAAGGTTTTAGCTTCAATAACCCTGTTGTTAGGCAAGACACATATGCAACAGTTAGGTATCTTTATTATGAAACGTTTCGCCTACACAGTAGGCTTCTTCAGTCGAGTACAGAAAAGTTGATAGAAGCAGAAGATACTTGAAGACGATGTAATCAGTCCATCACCCTTAAAGTTTCGAGGTGGTCAGTCCCTCAGTCTGGAGAAGAGCATTGTTCCATAGTATGAAACATAGAAGAGCATTGTTCCAGTTTCATACTATGGAACAATGCTCTTCTCCAGACTGAGGGACTGACCACCTCAAAACTTTAAGGGTGATGGATTGATTACATCGTCTTCAAGTATCTTCTGCTTCTATTAACTTTTCTGTACTCGACTGAAGAAGCCGACTGTGTAGGCGAAACGTTTCGAAATAAAGATACCTAACTGTTGCATGTGTGTCTTTCCTGACAACCTGTCGGTATTTTATACCATTTTAATGTTCTACCGACAAGTTGTTTAGGTAAGACATATGCAACAGTTAGGTATCTTTATTTCGAAACGTTTCGCCTACACAGTAGGCTTCTTCAGTCGAGTACAGAAAAGTTGATAGAAGCAGAAGAGACTTGAAGACGATGTGATGGACTGATCACATCGTCTTCAAGTCTCTTCTGCTTCTATCAACTTTGCTGTACTCGACTGAAGAAGCCTCCTGTAGGCGAAACGTTTCGAAATAAAGATACCTAACTGTTGCATATGCGTCTTAAGAACATAAGAACGAAGGAACTGCAGAAGGCCTACTGGCCCATGCGAGGCAGGTCCAAGTCTCCTACCGACTTAAGCCAATGCACCCAACCTAGTCAGGTCACATTGACTTACCTACCTGGTAGCACAAGCTATCAGGTCCAACTCACACCCACCCACATCCACTCGTGTATTTATCCAACCTATTTTTAAAGCTACACAACGCTCTGGCCTCTATAACTGTACTTGGGAGTTTGTTCCACTCATCCACAACTATTACCAAACCAGTACTTTCCTATATCCTTCCTGAATCTGAATTTTTCCAACTTAAAACCATTGCTGCGAGTCCTGTCTAGGCTAGATATTTTCAGCACACTGTTTACATCCCCTTTATTTATTCCTGTCTTCCATTTATACACCTCAATCATATCCCCCCTAATTCTACGTCTTTCTAGAGTGCAGTTTCAGGGCCCTTAGTCTATCCTCATAGGGAAGGTTTCTGATACATGGGATCAACTTTGTCATCCTCCTTTGTACATTTTCCAGAGTATTTATATCCATTCTGTGATAAATTAGACATGTGCAACTCTTGGGTATCTTTATTGAAGAAACGTTTCGCCACACATTGGCTTCATCAGTCCATACAAAAGGAGAATCTTGAACAGGAGAATGAGGTAATCAG
Source organism: Cherax quadricarinatus (assembly GCF_038502225.1). Lineage (NCBI taxonomy): Eukaryota > Metazoa > Arthropoda > Malacostraca > Decapoda > Parastacidae > Cherax > Cherax quadricarinatus. The sequence goes on from NC_091332.1 coordinate 29,535,660, forward strand.
TCCCTCAACCTTGAGTCGATGTGGTCAGTCCATCAATCTTGAATAGAATACGGCATACGTGCAGAGAATGAGCTTATAAACCGTTGGTAGGAGAGGTGCAGCAACCACCTATGACTGCTGCACCTCTCCTACCAACGGTTTATAAGCTCATTCTCTGCACGTATGCCGTATTCTTTCAAGATTGATGGACTGACCACATCGACTCCATATTGTTTCATACTATGGAACAATGCTCTGCTCCAGACTGAGGGACTGACCACCTCAAAACTTTAAGGGTGATGGACTGATTACATCGTCTTCAAGTATCTTCTGCTTCTATCAACTTTTCTGTACTTGACTGAAGAAGCCTACTGTGTAGGCGAAACGTTTCATAATAAAGATACCTAACTGTTGCATGTGTGTCTTACCTAACAACCTGTCGGTATTTTATACCATTTTAATGTTCAAGCCAAGGATTCTATTAGCTTTATTGCGAACACTTATGCACTGTTGTCTTGGTTTCAGATTACTGCTAACCAGAACTCCTAAATCTTTTTCTCAATCTGTAATATTAAGATCTACATTATTTAGTTTATATGTGGCATGGTTATTGTCCTGTCCAACATGTAGAACTTTGCATTTGTCTATATTAAACTGCATCTGACTAAACAACCTGTCGGTATTTTATACCATTTTATTGTTCACTGTCAGACACTGCAACACAAGGGTATCTTGGTACAGACTTGGAATCAACTTCAACAACCTCTACTAGTGAGAAGGGCTGGATTTGAGAGGGACCTGACCTCTCAACGTCTACATTCTTACTCTACTAGTGACCTACGTCTCGCCTCCTGGCGCCATGTAAGGCATCATTCTGGCAAACCGAGCCAGCTCTCTATTTCAACACCATCTCACCTGGCCCTATTACAGGCTCTGATCACATCCCAGTCATCTTGCACATCTCCAACCCTATCCTCATTCCAACCACACCTTCCTTCTACAAGAACGCTGACTGGGATGCTTTCAAACAACACAGACAATATTAACCTCACCTATGACTACAACAACAAACCTATCTCTGACATCGATACTCAACTTGATCTCATCCAGGACACCATTACACAAGCAGCCAACAACGCAATACCAAAGAAAACTCACACCACTCGTTAATCCTTCAAACCGTCACTCAGAACAAGACTAATCATCTGCTACCACAACCGCTTCCTCTACAACACAGATTTAATCAAGTTCGATTAGATCTCGCTTACCTTAGAAACATTCTACACAGTCTAGACCAAGACCACAACAATCACTGGTCACAACTCGTACAACAAGCTGACAAACAGCGTATTAAAACTAAAGCCTTCTGGAACTATCAAAAATAAGAGGCACTACTCTCGCCAACAAATTCAAACATCACCCACAACACATCTCAAGACCCGCAGGCTGCTACCAACATCTTTCAAACACATCTGGGAGAACATCTTCCACCCTCACCGACCTCACCCTAACGTTATTCAACACATTCAGAACATAGAACACTGCACACACAAGATACAACACCAGACAGCCACATTCATCTAGACTCTTACCTCCTCCCAAGAACTATACACTCCTTTCACCAACAGACATTAAAACTCTCCTCAGACACCTTCCTCCCAAGGCTCCTGGCGCCTCTGGCCTAAACCATATTACCCTAAAACACCTTCCTATTACTGCCTACACAAACCTCCTCAATGCCTCCCTTGCCTCTGGATACTTCCCTTCCCTCTTCAAAGCTGCTACTGCTATCCTCCTTCCTAAACCCAAAAAAGACCACTCTGACCCTAGAAACTACCGCCCTATCAGCCTCCTCGAAACTTTAGGTAAACACTTTGGAAAAACTCATCAACCATCGCCTTCGCAGATACCTGGAACAACTACTTTCTGATGGTCAGTTTGGCTTCAGAACACAGATCCACACAAGATGCCATTATCATCATTCTCAACTACATCCACAAACACAGAACAAAGAAACAGGACAGCCCTGGTTGCAAAAGACGTTGAAAGCTTTTGACACTGTCTGGCACGAAGGGCTCAAGTACAAACTCTGCACTAACTTTAACCTGCCTCTCACTACTCGTAAACTCCTCTGCAACTTCCTAAACGGCCGTACCATGAGAATCAAATTCCAAGGTTGTTACTCTGACTACTTCACACTAAATGCTGGAGTACCCCAGAGATCTGTCCTCTCCCCTACCCTCTACATTTTATATACTAACGACATTCCAACACCTGTATACCAAAACTCCATCACTAGCCTATGCAGACGACATTACACAACTTATCACTCATGCCAATATAGATACACTCACACAAAACAAAATGAGGTCGACAGATAGCCATCTGGGAACAAATATGGAGGATCAAAACCAATGCAGCTAAATCCAGCATTACATATTTTAACTACAGAAAACGTGATCCTCCATTACCTGTCGAGCTCAGAACAGCTGACACCCGCACTTGCATCCCCATGACAATTTGTCACTGTCCTTGGCGTTAATCTTGACTACCTTCTATGCTTACACGGACACATTCACTCAAGGCATGCAATAGCTAGTAAGGCCCTTGCGGGCCTCTACAAGCTGAAACGTGCCTCTCAACGCACCAAACTACACCTCTACAAATCCCTTATACGTCCTCTGATAACTTACTCTCCTCTAGCCCTCTCTTGCAGCAAAAACAAACTCAAACTGCAGCGTGTCCAGAACAAGGCGCTGCGCTGGGTGCTTGATGTCAGATGGGAGGACTTCGCCACATGCGAGTATACATGCCCAGTTAGACATCCCTGCGCTGAATCTGTACTGGAAGACGCTCAGTGACAGATTGACAAACTTGTGACACGACATGACTACTGGACCTCTCTCCTTGAAGACATTCGCAGACCCACAAACCAACACAACCTTTTCTATTCCTTGCATGATCCTGCTTCTAACCATATTTACAAAACCTTGGATTCTCCGAGAGGTACCTTCTATGACAGGTACCATTCTCTGATCCACGTTCGCCTTACCCTTTGGGTTAAGACATGGCTCAGTTATACACTCCTCTAGCTCTAAACGTCGCTCACCCCACCGGAGTCCCAACAGAAGAACCTGAATTTCTCTTCTCAATATCTGTCCCACGATCGCCTCGCTGCTGGGTTAAGCCCCGGCTCTATTTCTACGACTAAGAACACTTCTCTCCAGCACTTTCCTTCGTCTGTCCCGTCTTCCCCTTCCATCCCATTTGGGATCTTACCTGAACTTTCGTTCGTTCGTACTTAACTATTATTCCAGACTATGGAACAATATTCTCCTCCAGACTGAGGGACTGACCACCTCAAAACTTCAAGGGTGATGGACTCATCACAGTCTTCAAGTCTCTTCTATCAACTTTGCTGTACTCGACTGAAGAAGCCTACCGTTTGTGTCAAGTGGAATGAGATGCAAACATTTGTGGAGGAATATAACCCTAATCCTCTCCCCTCCCATCTTCCATACACCAGCAAGTCTTCAATAAAGGTTAAGTGTCATACTGTTTTATACTATCTCATTTTCTGTATGCAAATTATTTAATCTACAAAAAATAATTTTTGTTAATACTTTCGGGTGTCTGGAATGGATTAATTGGATTTACATTATTTCTCATGAGCAAAATTAATTCGGATAGTCAAATTCGGGTTTAGTAACTCGAACGGATTAATTACGAAAACCGGGGGTCCATTGTATTCGTTTTCTTGGTCTCATTTGTTAGAATGGAAGATATATTACAGAACTATTTTGAATGGTTTACAGACAGTCCTTGACACCGAGCTCAAAGTAGCGAAAATGTTAGATTTTTGCCGATGTTCAAGAGTAAACAAACTTGTCACACATCCAATACAAGATAACTGGTGGGTCTACTATGCTTTCACAAATGCACTGATATTATTTATACCATATTTACAATAATGCAGTAGTCTGCATAACAGTAAATCTGAATAAAAATTCAAAATAGAAAGTGTAATACAAGAGGGGCCTGGAGAAATGACTAATGAACAAATTGTTTAGTGCTAGGAATGGCTGCATTGTTAATTCTGGACCCTATTTTGAAACTGGCCTTCTCTGAATTGTGTACGAGACTGGCCAAATTGCAAATTTCTGATCACTTCAGTGGGTAGTTGAAATCTGTAAATGCGAAGTTTCTTGTACTCAACAGAACAAGAGGAGTTCCACCGAAATAGCTATGAGTGATCGACTGGAACAAAGGAATTTGCTGAAAATAGGGATCAGTGGGCAAAATCGCCGACGAGTAAGTATCGCTAAGACCACTGACTTCACAAGAGCATAATTCCGTAAGTTTTCCATCAAATTTCGTACTTTTGGTGTCTAACATCGGGAAAAGGTTATCATGTTTTTTTTTTTAAAGTTCTTTTACACAGAGCAAGTTTGTGAACAGGGGTCTCAACAGTGAAAGGGTTAAGAAATGACGCAAAGCTAGTGTTGAAGTACTAGCCAACAGTTATTTCTGCTAAGAGGTATCTCCAGTAATTCTCCATATACTGGACATTTATGGACAGTCGAGTTGATCTCATGGCTGAGTTATGGTCAAGCTAGGCGATGTTCAACGTGGCCAAAGTAATGAATGAAAAAAGTGACGATGCCTAATGCTTCAATCAAGCCATCGATAGCAGCTTCAACAACATAGTAATGTCAAGGGCTCCTGCTACAATGAGCCAGGCAAGTTTATTCCCTCCCCCCTTACATCAGCCAAAGAAATCACTGCAGTGCCTAGGGCCATTAGAGAAGGGCTAACCACTGAAGCCGTCGTGGGCAGGCCATCACCCAAGCACAGGTAGGAGTCACCTAGTATAACTGATACTGTAAAGTCAGGAAGGCATGTCACAGTAACCCACCATTACAGCCCACTTGGAACTAAGATGGTAGACATTAGACTCCCAAAACTGTGGCTTTTGGGGTTGCAATATGTCAAGATGAGTAACCCAAGATCAAGTCTATATTGTATTCTTATACTACCCTATAATCCTCCACATACCTTTGATATATATATACTTTAGGCGAGTTGCAAGTGTTTTTCTACTCTCAGAGCCAAAGGCTCATTTAGTGTTTGTCTGCTCAACTAGACTTGCTGGTGGCCTGCTGACCACATCCATCACAGCTCTTAGTCTGATACTAGTGACTGATCATGCACAACTTTCATCCAGACCTGTATCACTTTTTATTCCTGGAATTTCTCTAGTATCTTCCTGTGCAAAAACAAGACTATACATACTTCCTTATCGACAGTAAGCTGACCCATGCAACTTAACCCTAAACTGTCCCAACAGTGTACGTTTACGTGCGGCAGGCTCCGAACAGATTTTTTTTTTTTACACCCTTTCAAATGGGGAAAATCAAGGTCGGAGCGCTAAGCACGTGAACGTAGATCTACGTTTGCACAGTTGAAGGGCTAAGTGGGCCTATCTTGTCCCTAGTCTTACTCCTATATATACCTGGAAACCCTTTTTGGGTTAATCTTCTAATCCCTTGTGACTAACTTCATACCTTTTGTTTTTTATACCTTTAATGAAATAAGGACATATAAAGTATCCCCCCTCCCTCCCTCTTAATTTGCCTGTAATGCAAATCAGGGCCATTACTTTATTGTAGTTAGGGTAATGCCATGATTTACTAAAACTGGTGTGATCACTTTCCAAGCGTATTAACCTTGTTCGCAAGAACCAAGTCAAGGTTACTTGATCTAGATGGCTTTGTCAAATCATTTTAAAACAACCCTAGAGGCATCAAGGTCATCAAGACTTGTATATATGTATATATATATATATATATATATATATATATAGCATATATATATATATATATATATATATATATATATATATATATATATATATATGTAATATATATATATATATATATATATATATATATATATATATATATATATATATATATATATATATATATATATATATATATATATATATATATATGTATATATAATATATATATATATATATATATATATTTTTAGAGGAGAGAGGACATAGAGAGGAGAGATAGAGATTTCAGGGGAGAGATTTAGAGAGAGAGAGAGACATAGACACACAAGATTAGATACACACACACATCACACACACACACACACACACACACACATCACACACACTACACATAGGGGAGAGAGAGAGAGATAGAGAGAGATTTTAATAGATTTTCAGAGAGAGAGAGAGGAGATTTTGAGAGAGAGAGTAGTAGACACACACATAGTAATAGTTAGAGGAGAGATTTAGTAATATTTAGTAGGGAGAGAGATAGATTTAGAGAGATAGGGGAGAGATTTTTTGGGAGAGAGAGAGGAGAGAGGGGAGGGGAGAGAGAGAGGGGAGAGAGGAGGGAGAGAGAGAGAGAGAGGGGAGAGAGAGAGAGGGGAGAGGGGAGAGAGAGGAGGGGGAGAG